>NW_010121550.1:1308-28083 GCF_000699245.1 Pterocles gutturalis
GAGCGAGGAACGCGGGTCACGAGACGCCCGGCGAGCTTTTGGCACGGCCGGGGAGGGATGCTTGGGAAGCAAGCCACCGTAGCCAGCGGTGCTGGGCAGCTTGCCCTCGCCTCTCCCAACATCCAGCTCCGAGGTGGTTTTGTTCCCCATTTTTTGGGACAACCTCATGCTGGAGACTGTGAGCAGGGATGATGAACCTGGAATTTCCAGCTTTGCTGGAATTTGCAGAGCTCTTCCGTTTGTTTTTTAGCCATTTTGGACACAAGGAATGAGTTGCCTCCTCTTGGAGGACAGGGATGTAACAGCTCAATGCTGCTGGGAAAAAAGAGAGAAACAAAAGGGGAGGAGAAGCAGCGAGGAGGGGAAGAAGCTCACGTGGCTTCTCCAGTCACCAGCCAGCGCCTCCGGCACAAGAGCTGCCTCCGGATCCCTCCCGTTCCTGACGCAGGGGACACACCAGTCCCTTGGCCGGTGCCAGGCTGGAGGCAAACTCCCTCTTGTGTTTTATGCTGGTTGCCTGGCATGGATTCCCGTGCCTGAGACCGGTCTCCTTCCCTCTCTTGCTCTTTGTCCCTGGTCCCCAGCACCATCTCAGTGTTTGCTTTGATTTTTTTTCAGCTCAGGCCACTTGTCACAAGAGAGAGGACTCCCTGTGAGGACACCCAGGACTGTGCTCGCAGCTTTGCTCGTGCCAAGGATGCTCTGCCCACTGCTGGCCCTGGGAGCGCTGGCGCTCAGCCTGGCAGGTGAGTGGGGCTGGAGGGGGGTTTGGGGTGTCAGCACCCCCAAGGACATGTCCTGAATGCCACCTTCATCCTGACCAGGCTGCCTTTGACCTGTGGTTCCTCGTGGCAGCGCCCACAAAGGGTTTCTCTTGGTTTCATGGTCCTCCAGCTGCCCCAAGCACCACCCCTTGGGTACCACCACCTCCTGTGAGCTACCGCTAAATGGCGAAGCCACGCGAGGACTAAATCCTGAAATTTTCTGACTTAACCCTGGTCTGTCTCCACGTGTGGCAGCTCCTAGGCCCCCCAGTTTGCAGCACCTCAACCTGGGAGAAATGTTGGGACTGCATCCTTTTGGGATGCTCAGCAGCGATTCTGGCCAGGCTGGGTAACGTTCCAAAAACCCGCTAGCATTTATTATTAGCCGGAGGGAGACGTGACACTCTCGAGTGTGCCAAGAGGCAGGCAGGCTGCCCGAGCGCTCTTCTCATGCCTGTCTGCCCGTCTGTGGCCCCTGGCAGGTCTTCTCCAACCCCATCTCCTTCCTGCAACTCCTCATCCTCCTGCTTAAAATTTAACATCTCGTTGCTGCCCTCGTCCCCAGGAAGGGATTTGCTGCGGGTAACGGCTTTGCTGTGTTTTTCAACAGTATTGAGGTTGGAATATAAAGCAAATCTACCTCTCTTGGTCTGAAGCGAGATTTTTTTCCCATTTTCCTCCCCATTTTGGCATTGGGGGGAATCGGGGAATGAAGCGCTGGATCTGCTTTGGGTGACATCGCCACTCGCTGCCAACGGGCACCCCAGGACTAGCACCAAGGGTGACATCGCTCCTGACGCAGGGTTGACATCATGCCGTGGCTCGGGGACATGGTTGGCATCTTGCCATGGCGCTGGGACAAGGTTGACATCGGGTGGTGGCATGCCAGTTGGCATCGCGCTGGAGCACTGGTGCCATCTAGTGCTTGCCAGCCGTGCCACAGCGCTGCCCGGACCTCGCTGATCCTGGGGACACCAGACTGTGTCCCCACCACCGTCACCCACTGTCCTACTCTCCACCAGATTGCGTGTCCTGGTGGGGTGCCGGTTTGGGTGCCTGTGGCTGCAGAGATGTCCCAAGTTTGGTGCTGGATGTGGGGCTGTCTCCCTGTTGGTGCTAGAGCCAGTGATGGGGATGCTCCTGAGATGCCACCAGCCCATAGTTCCCTCCCACAGGCATCCCTCGATTTGGATGTCACCTGGATAGAGAATTCCAGAGGTGCTTCTACAGGGTCTCACCAACCCATGCTTTTGCCCTTGCCACCCTCCCACAGGTGCCATGGAGATCCAGGTCCCGGATGAGCCCGTGGTGGCTCTTTTTGGCCGAGATGCCACCTTGCACTGCTCCTTCTCCCCTGAGGCCAACTTCAGCCTCGATGACCTGAGCCTCATCTGGCAACTGACGGACACCAAGCGCTTGGTCCACAGCTTCTCCGGTGGCCAGGACCAGTTGGCAGACCAGGGTGGGGGCTACGCCAACCGCACAGCTCTCTTCTACGACCAGTTGGCCCAGGGCAATGTCTCGCTGCTTCTTCGGCGTGTGGAGATCTCGGATGAAGGCAGCTTCACTTGCTTTGTCCGGGTCCGGGACTACAGCAGCGCAGCCGTGACGTTGCAGGTGGCAGGTGAGAGATGGAGAGTTGGGGTTTCCCATGTGTCTCCCCCAAAGAGAAGGGTTCTCCATCATGGTTTGGTCCTCCATGGAGCCTCTTTCTCTCTCCACCTTTGTTGTAGTCTCCCCATGAAGTCAGTTCTCTGTTAGAGACTGACCAGCTGCGTCTCCCCAAAATATTGCTGGTGAGGGGTGCAGTCCCTTCCCTACTGTGATGGAGAGGTTCTCAGTTGAGAAGCTACCTGAAAGTGTGGCCATAAATGAACCAAAGCTGGGGAGGCTTCAGCTGGTTGGTCTCATCAGCTGCAAAAGTCTGTTCTGCGGCTTACTCAACCTCATTGGGTTGCTCCAGATTGTGATCCTTTGGTCTTCTCCATCGTGTCATGCTGGTTGTCCTCTCGCTTTTGCAGCTCCTTACTCCAAACCCAACATGAACCTGGAGCCCAACAAGGACTTGAAGCCAGGAGATCTGGCGGCCGTGACTTGCCACGCTTCCCGCGGCTACCCCGAGGCCAGTGTCCTTTGGCAAGACAGCCGAGGCAGTAACATCACGGAAAATGTCACCACATCCCAGGTGGCCAATGAGGAAGGTCTCTTTGATGTGCACAGCGTCCTCCAGGTGCTGGTGGAGCCCAGCAGCACCTATTCCTGCCTGGTGCGAAACCCAGTGCTGCAACAGGAGACCCAAGCTTCTGTCACCATCACGGGTGAGCCAAAATGGGGGGAAGGAAGGGAAGGGCTCTGTCTCAAGAAGGTGACCGTGGTGACATCGGGATCCCTACCGTGGCTCAGGGCCACGCTGGGAGTTGCTGCCCACTCTACCTCTTTCCTTGTGGAACTCCAAGGGTGACTTGTCCTCTCTGTTACCCCACACCAGGGTCACAGAACTAACTCTTAGGCTCTAGCTTTACCAGTTGTCTCATCCCAGCCTAAAACCAGCCCAGAAGCCAGCACAGGGCACGGTCGTTGTCTTCTCCTTAGTGTGTGGCTGTGGGATGCTCTGAATTTGGGATTCTCCATCCCAGCTGCGCCAATCCTCCTTCAGAAATAAAGGCTGAAGGAGTTCATCGAGCACATTCAGCCTCGCTGCTTCGCTCCGAGCTCCTTCTGCTGCCCTCCCGGAGCTCTCTATAACCTTGTGCACTCCCCGCTAGCATTAATTAGGGTTTAATTACCCTTGGTATGGCGCTTGCTGGGTTGGGAAGGTGAGTCCCTGGTGGAGCGTAAACTTTGTGGCTGGATGCATCAAATTATTGCAGGAAAAGTCCCGTGGATGCAGCTGGTTGGGAGCAGAGGGGTGGATTTGGCGTGGGCTCCCAAGCGTGCGAGCAAATGGTCAGCCTTGGGGTGATGGTGGTGGAAGATCAGGATTTGGTGCAAGATGTATTTGAAGAAGGAGCAATATTATAGGGAGAAAAAAATCAGATTTCCAGTGCTCCAGGAGATCTCCCCAAGTCCTGGTGGTCCCTGCCTGGCCATCCCAGAGCTGGGGGAAGGTGTCCTCATCCTTCCCAGCCCCATGGCACGAGACAAGAGGGGACAGGAAGCGCGTGCAGCATAATTTGAATTTCTTAGTGTGATTATTTAAAGGTTAACCAAGTATTTTAGGGAGTGACTCAGCCTGCTGCTTCCCCAACCAGATCCAGACCTGCTGGGGTGGTCCGTGTGCCACTGACACCCTCCTTGGGGATGTGTCCCTGCCCTGGCGGGGTCCCCGATGCCACGCACGCATGCCCTTGGCTGGGCAGCGATGCTCACCGCGGTGGTATTTCTCTTCCCCCCCACCCTCAAGGCCAACATCTCGCCTTTCCGGCCGTGGCTCTCTGGGTGACAGTGGGACTTGCCATCTGCGTCGTGGGGCTGCTCGCCGTCCTGGCGTATGTGTGCCAGAAAAAAATCCGCCAGAGCTGTGAGGAAGAGGAGGAAAACGCAGGTAATGGGGCGGTTACACCCCTGAAAAAGGGATGGGGTTTGCAGGAGGGGATGGATGGAGGGAGGGAGGGAGGGAGGAAGGGAATTGGGAAAAATTTTAACCAGCACGGCTGTGCCTTGGTGGTGACATCTTTTAAAGGCTGAAGGGATGCTCGGAGCTGCTGGGGTTGGCGGGCAGCAGCAGATCTGTACTTGCGAGCCCATGCTCCGAGCATCCTCTGCATCTCCAGTACCCACAGCCAGGCATGCACGGAGCATCGCCTCCAAGAAGCTGCCTCCAGCACTTGCCACTGTGAAAATGCCAAGCGCCTTGTCACGTGGAAATAGCTTAAGAGAGATGCTCCATGCTCTTGTTTTCTGCATCCTTCTGCTTTTTTTTTTTTTTTTCATTATGGAGAGGTGTTTGCACAAAAAGAGAGGCTTTGTTGCTTTAAAACAAGCTGCTGTGCTCTGAAAATGGCTGCAGAAGCAGCTTTGTTGGCGTTCCCCGTTTGTTTTCTCTCTCGTTCGCTCTGCCAAAGCCTTTCCCTGCCAGCATCGTGCTGCAGGGCTGGCCCCGCAGCCTCCCTCCCCGGGGGCTCCCCGTTTCGCTCCTCCTCGCTCTTCCCTGGGGAGGATGATGCCACCGGTAAGAATGATGCCACCGTGATGCCGGGCTGTCAGCTGTCCCCAGTGGTGGGGACCAGGAGGGTTTTCCCTTGGCAGATCCCAGGGAATCATCTGCAGGATGTATAAAAAAAAATTTTAAAAAAATTTTTTTTTTCTTCTTCTGTAACAGAATATTTTCTCCTCAATCAGGAGATTTGCTGTGCCGTGGCCCTGGGCCAGCTGACCTCAGTCCTTTAGCGTCAGGACACAGCTCCCAACCCGTGATGTTTTGCACCGACCTTAGAAATAACCTTTTTTTGTGACTCTTGGTCAGCCAGAAACCAGGCAGGGACCTTGCCTGTGAGCCTGGCAGCTGGGGGAGGCAAGAGCAGCAATTTTTTCTGGTTTTTCTCGCCAGGTACCCGTCACCCCCTCCCCAAGCATCACCAGCAGCACCTGGTCCCGAGCAGAGCCTGGGATGTGTGGTGATGGTGGGTGGCTCCGAGCAGCCGGGAACAGTGACAATCCAAGGGACAGCCACCAAACCCAGCTGCCTGGAAAAGTGGGGTTTGAGGGGGGCACTGGGATGAAGCTCACATGCTCTGGCTTGTTCTTTTGCAGGGACAGAGGAGCAGGATGAGGAGGGGGAAGAACCCAAGACAGGTGGGTGCATGATGCTGGTGGGTTTTATACGTGAGTACGTGATAGCCTGTCCTCGTGCCACTGTCCCCTATGCCAGCAAACCCCCCGTTGATGCTCAGCCCCCCCTGTGCTGGCAGCTCTGTGATAAGCCGCGCTATCTTTTAATACAAAAAGCCACTCACAGTGCTCTGCTGTCATCAAATGGGTTAATTATATCCCCGGTGATTGCTTTTGTCTGCTGGTGCAGGAGCTGGTGCCGGCTCCCTTCCTGCTGGGGAGATTCAGGGACCGGGGTGTTGGTTTGTGATGGATATTGGGGGGGTGCAATTGTTGGGGTGGGTTCCCCAAAATGGGGCTCTTGGCTCGTTCCTCCAGGGAGGTGTTTCCTTGCAAGCCCCTGGTCCCGCATGGCGGGCTCTGACCACGTGCTGTTTTGCTTTTCGCAGCCCTGCAGCTGCTGAAGAGCGCGGAGAGCAAAGACGGTGAGTGCGTCCATCCCTCCGTCGGCGCAGGATCATGAGCTGGCTCCTGGTGACGGTTTCTCTGATGCTCAGATCTCAGTGGACAGCATCTGTTGCATCCCCATCATCCATCTTTGGGCTTTGTTGTTTTTTGTTTTTTTCCTGTTTTCAGTTTTTTTCTTCCCCCACCAGTTTTCAGTCGTATTTTCCCAGATCAGTTATTTCCCAGCACCTGGTTGGGCTGCGCTTGCTCTGGCCACCACTTGTATCTCCCAGAAATGACGGAGCGATGTGACCGGTGGCTCTGATTCAGCCTGCTGTTGAATTTCTGGTGGAAATTCAGGAAAACTGGGAGTCCCAGCTGCTGTTTCTACCTTTTCAGTATCTTCTCCCAACCTCCTGCCTTGATGCTGCTAACAGCCCGGTGATGGGCTCCAGCCTGGTCAGCCCCACTCTTCCCCACCCCATCCTCCTCCCAAGATCTCAATCTTTTAATTTCTTTCCTTTCTTATTAAAGACAGAGGCTTGGCCTCTGCTGCTGGTGAATTGCTGCTAATTTAACCCTCCTTTCCTCTTTTATTAACAGCCCTGTTTTTTATCTAATGCCATTTTCTCCCCGACACTGATACCTTTATGAAAAGCCTTTTCTCGCCTTTCACACCTTTACTGAAGCATCAGCTGACTCCGCTTTTCCTCTTTAACTCATTAATTTGGATTATTAGTATTTTTCTAATTTTTATTGATTCTTTTTTTTTTTCCTCCCCAGATAACGAGGAAGAAATTGATTGATGGGAGCTGGGACACCCCCAAGTAGCACCCTGTGCCCTGGACCAGCCGAGATGTCCCTGATGGGGACAACCTCCAGGTCCCCTGGGAAGGACACAGACCTGCTACCACCCCTCGTCCCCCTGTCACCCTCCTCCTGCCCCGGTCACATCCTCGGGGCACCCTGGGGCTGGAGAGCGGCTGCGGCTCCATTCCCGGAGAGCCCCAGAGCCTGGAGCATCCTTCCTGGGGACGGCGTGTGCGTGTGTCCTTGTCTGTCCGTCCATCCCTGTGCTGGGCTGAGAGCAACCGAGGTCAACTGTGTCCCCCCCCAGCACCCTCTGTGCCTGCTGCTGCATCGCCGTAACTGTGCCAGCCACCTTCCACGTGCCTTCCAGGGCAAATTTTGGTGCCTTTTCCAAGCCCAGAGGCCTTGAGAGGAGTGATGGGCTCAGCGAGGTGCCTGGGAGCGACCGATGGAGCCCCAGAGGCTCCGGGAAGATGGATGGGACATATGGGAGCGAGGCAGGGGAGGACAGAGCTGGTCCAGGGACATATAGGGACAGTTATTTTTTCACGTTGTACCGCTGTGGTTCCCACTGGACTTTTTATTTTTGCCTTGAATGCAACATCCCATCGGGGTGGTTTTCCCCTGCCTTGAATTAACCCCAAAAAGGGTGGGGGGGGGGGAAAAAAAGGCAGTGGTTGGGGGGGACCTGCCGGCCAGGTGAAGCTCTCCCTGTCCTCCCCATGGTGACAAAGGTGATGCTTTGGGGGCTAAAATGCTGGTGGGGACAAACCTGGCCAGTGTGGGGTTGAGCTATCCTGTTTCCCATGGGTTCGGGGGTGTTTGCCCCCAGGTGTGTCCTGGGGGTCCTCTCTCCACTGCTGGGGTGACCAGGGTGGCGTGGCCCTGGTCCCGCTCCGGTGGGTGGGGAAGTCCCCGCCGCGCCCCTCGCTGACTCTTCTGCTGGTTTTTGGCATTATTTAAAATCAGAATCTGAAGGGGGGAGTTTTGTGCCTTGACAAATAAATTCGGGGGTTGGTTTGGACAATGCTTTCCGGGCTCGGCGGGGTCTCCGGGATGCAGCTTTGGCTGCAATTAGTTTAAATATTGAAATTCCTAGACTGAAACCTTTCTAGCCTAGCCTTCTCTGTCCCTCGGTCTCCTGTTGCCACCACAGCATCTTGCACTGTGCCACCCTCAACCACTCCAGCGATGGAGGGATGCCTGCCCTCATCCCTCCTCTTTGTTTTCCTGCCTCCAGCAGCCAAACGAAGAGCAAAGGGACATTGTCATCCTTCTGGGATCACTCCAAAATTCAGGCTCATTTATCCCATCTGATGGGGACCGGTGAGGAAAGGACCTTCCAAAATCACCGGTGGAGGATTATTTTTAGCCGTCCTTCCCTGGGCGCGAAGCCAGGCTCTGCATTTCAATAGAAAAATGTTTCTAGAGGGGAGACAAGGGACAACGTGCTGGTATCAAACCCGGATTAGGGAGGGGATGGATGATGATTTCATTGAAGGGCTTTGATCTATGACCTGAATTAAACTCCAGCGCAATTTTTAACGAGGTGCTGGGAGGTACCATTAATATTATTTAGCGCCCAGACGCTGGGCTGGGGGAATGAAGTCATTAACTGTCCACAGCTCCTTGGTGGGTGGCAGGATGAGTTGTCCCCACGTCCAGGACATCTTTAAAGGTCCTGAGATGGTGGCAGCATCTCTGGGGATGTCACTTCCAGCTGGGAGCTTTCTGGGGCATTTCTTTGGGCAAATGTGAGGGATTTTTGGCAAAATGCAGCCAGGGAAGGGAGATCTTGAGGGTGACGAGCAGAAAAAATAATATTTAAGTTGTGGCAGCCCAGGAAAAATATTACTTCTTGATGAGCCATCCTGAACTATGAGCTTCTGCTCAGGGCTTGAGCTGTTGCCGCTGTCCTCAGTGTGCTTTGGCGTGGGATAAAGCACCCCAGGAGGGGCTTAGTTGTCCCCCCTGTCCCCAAGTGCCATCCTGCTTTTGGGGACATCCAGGTCATGGTTCTTTTTGGGGGAGGAAGCCATGCATCCTTTTCTTCAAGGTCTCCTTGATCTAACGTGGTTTTTTGGGGTCCTGTGGATGAGACCCAGATGGGGACAAGGCTGGTTGGCCGTGATGCTATGGCTCTACAAGGTTTTTCCCTTCCCCAAAAGCCCAATGTCCTTCTCCACCCACTCCTGGATAACAGCGGGACGTGGGCTGGATGGTGGGGGAGGGGATGGGTTGGAGCCCCTGTGGTGTTGCTGCCTATCCCTGTTGTCCCCTTGTCCTGCTCCCGGCTGGGGCTGTGTCACTGCAGGCATCAGGGATGCTCGGGAAACCCAGAACTGATGCCAGGCCAGACCCAAATTCAGCTGGAAAGCTCAGAGCAGCCTGAGCTGAGCTGCTTGCTGATTTTAAGGCCACTGGAAATGTCACGTCTGACTTTCCTGGGGAAAGCAGAGCCCAGGAATTAGCTCTGGGGCTGGATCTTCCTGCGGCTGGGCTGATGAAGGTGAGGAGCAAAGCCCTGAACCTGGGGAGAAGCTCATCTTGGGGAGAGGGAATTTAAAAAATCACTTTCTACCTCTGCTTGTAGCTTTTCCTGGGAAGCAACATCAAAAAAAAAAAAAAAAAAGATTTAAATCGGTCTAAAAATCCAAGATTTGTTGTGTGTGACCAGTTTTTATTTCATTTCCCCTTTGTTTCCTCCCAGTGCAACAACTGGGATGGAGAAACCACCCAGCTCTGCACCAGCTCTGCTCAGGGAATTTGCTTTCCAAAAGCCAATGCAAAGCGCTGGCACACTCAAAAGCTCCTTTTTGGCAAAAGAAAAAGCCTTGAAAAACTCTGCACTTGTGCCATCAGTCCTAGTACCCAGATCCTTTTGATGGGAGATGAAGAATGACGTGGTGTTCCCAAGGGAATCACGTGGAGTTGGCACTTTCAGAGACAATTTCTCCCTCCCAGGACCCATTTTTTGGAGCCTGATCCCAAGCGGGTTGTTCCCTGCAGCCGCAATGCATTGGTCCCGCTAAGTCAGAGTTGACGGAGGGGTTGACAGAGGTTTTAATTACAGATCTGGCTATCCGGCGTGATTTATCCCGGGTAACTCGAGCAATTTATCCATCAGCAGTTATATGAGATCTGGAGCAGAAAGGAAGCGCAGAGAGTATTTATTGCGATGACTCAGAAGTCGTTTAAGAGAGAGATTTGAAACGAAACAGTGATATTGCTGAAAAAAACCTCTACCTGCCATTAAGAAGTTGTCTCCAGCCAGGAAAATTAATGAGCAATAGAATTTTCAAACTCCAATTCCCCTCTTATCCAGCCTGGATAACTGTGCCGTGGGGACGGGGGAATTGGGGTGATGGTTCGATGCCATTTGACGATCAGGTGGCATTTCAATGTCATTTTATGATCATTACTCACGGTGGGTGAGACAATCCCCCCTGGCAATGCTTTCGCAAGCGGGATCGGAGCCGGCTCGGTGATAGCATCATTTTGTCCGGGCCTAGCAAAGAGAGGTTGCTGTTGCTTAATGAGCCTTAGAGAAGCATGTGGTGTCTCAGGTAAGGAGATGTTGCTTAAATATTGCCAGAGAAATACTCAGTTCCCCTATTCATACAGTATTTAACACTCCAGTGGAAAAGCACCCTGGCAAAGAAACCCTCGGATGAGCCATCTCGAGAAAAAATGCTGACAGTGCGGTTCTTTTCCGTGCTGCCCAACAGAGAAATGATTTTTCTCTTCTCAGAGGTGGTGAAGGCATGTATCAAAATGAAAAACTCCAGAGGAGACCCCTCCCAAAGGGAGGGTGTGATATTGCTTCCTACAGCACAGATCAAAGGCTTCCACCATGGGACTCATCCTGCGGAACCGAAGGCTTCTGAGGAGTGTAGGACGTACGCAACCGTTGGCCTTCCCCTTCTAGCTGGAAGCTCCTGTGAGCCCAGGGAAGGACACAAAGGAGATGTCCCCCAGTGTCCTTCATTCCTGGGGGAAATGTATAGTTTGGGGAATTTGCAGGGACTATTCCTTCAGAGCTATTAAATAGAGATCACGGTTATGGATGTGCCGTGACCTGCGGCATGAGAGCCAGGAGGTGGTGGATGGGGGGGGGAGATTGCTGCCTGTTGATCTCTTTTTTGCACCCAACAAGCTGTTCGTGGCTCCTTGGGTTTCTGGAGGAGCTGCATCTCTCCCTTTAGCGCAGGAGCAAAGGTGTGTGGGGTGTGGGCACCCATCCATGTTGAGCCGGTTCCTCGTGGAGATGGTTTGCAGGAGTTTGGGTGACTCAGCCCATGGACTTGCCGTGTCCTGCTGCTGGGCTGGGTGATGGGGCTATGGGCAGCACGAGCATCTCCTCCCATCCTCCTGGGTGTTCAGCTTCCCCAGGCAAACCCAGCTGCAGGGTAAGAGACAGCAACCTAGCAGAAGGATGAGCTGGGTTTGGAGATGACCAACTGCTTGCTGAATTAATAAAGAGGCCTTGAGCTGCCAGAGAGGTTTTTCTTGTCGTATCATTTATTCATCACTCATGAAAAATAGCAGGGGCAAGGCTGGGACAGGGACATGATGCCAGCAAAGGACAGTGTGCGTGTGTGTGGCATTATTCATACTTCAGGGAGACAACAGCGAATGCCTAATGTATGGGCCAGCAAGCGAAGGGGATCCCCCAGGAATTTCTGTGCACCCCGGTGGTCTTGATGGGCACTTTGCACATCCCTGGAGGGGTTCAAGGCCAGGCTGGATGAGGCTGTGAGCAACCTGGGCTAGTGGGAGGGGTCCCTGCCCATGGCAGGGGGGTTGGAACTCAATGAGCTTTAAGGTCCCTTCCAACCCAAACCATTCTGTGATTCTATCCAGCTCATCGCTGTGGTCTCCCCACCCCAAACCCACCCCACAGATCCTAGCAGACCAGGAGGAGGATGCTTCAGCCACAAACCCCATTTCCCTGATCACCCACGTAAAGCACCGTTAGAAACATGCCATGAATAAATCCACCCAGGCTGAAAATAACCCTGCTGGCTTGTTCAGGCACGCCATTGAAGAGCGGGTGCATGCAGGGCATCACCCCCGTGTCGAGGGGACCCTTCTCACCAGGCTCTGCCACCACAGCAAGCAGCTTTGGGTGACCCCCAACCTCTTCATCCAGCTCAGCGATGTCGAGCCATTAGTCATCCTACTGTACACACGAGCAGCTGTGCCAATTAGCATAATTAACACGCAAGGGCCAATTAATCTCTTGATTATGCCTGCCATTCACTTATCAGCTGCTATTATGGGAAGATCGGCTTTTGTACCTCTGCTTTCTATGCAAATAAGCCGGTTATGATGCCTTCATTACTCGACAGACAATTACCCAGCGCAGATACCCATGAAATCGCGCACGGACAGATTGCCAACACACACGAGCCAGAGCCCAGGTGGATTTTGCAGCTAAAGGTCTCTCCTTCTCTGAACCTCCCACCTCGAGTGGTGCTTCAGGACCTGGGTTTTGGGAAATGTGGGGGACACCAGGGAAGAAACGCTTGACCAAACCCTTGCCACATTGGTGGCCAAAACTGGCTCCATCTCACACAGCAAGAAGCACATAGGCACAGGGACAAGGGACAAGAGCTTATGGCCAGTTGGCCGCTGAGGTGGCAATGGGTGATACCAGCCCAAACAGGCAAGACAGAGGGACATGAGACAAACTGGTCCAAGGTGATTCTCAGGTGTATGCCCAGGGAAGTCACCCTCCATGTCCTAAGAGATGGGATGGTCCCAGCTGGGTCCCGTTGTCCTGAGCTGCTCCTTGCTGGGTGGGGGCCATGCCTGCAGCCTCCAGGTGTGCCCCGTCTGGCCTGGGGCTGCTGGGAGGACTGGTATAAAAGGTTCCTGAGCAGCACTTTCTCCATGAGCTGGTTTTTCCTGGGACCAGGATGAGGTCTGGAGGTAGCTTGGGTGTAGCTCTGTTCTGCTGGGTGCTGGCTGAAGCAGCATCTTACAGCCCCTGGGGCTTTCCTCAGAGAAACTCAGGGGTCTTGAGGATTCGGGGGGATTCAAGAATCCGTGGGGACTCTTCTCGGAGCCGACCCCGTGTGCCTTCCTTCTCCCAGCCCTCTCCTTGGGCATGGGTGGATGTCTCCCAGCTCCAGGCTGCTGCCCCACTGCACCCTGTGGCCGTGCAGTGCCAGGAGGCACAGGTGGTGGTCACGGTGCACAGGGACCTCTTTGGTACAGGACGCCTGGTCAGGGCTGCGGATTTGACCCTGGGCTTGGCTGCCTGCCTGCCCATGGCCCAGAGTGCTGCTGAGAGCACGGTGACCTTCGTGGCTGGGCTGCACGAGTGTGGCAGCACCCTGGGGGGGAGGCGGGATGCTGGGGTGAGGGGCTGCTCCGTCCTTGGTGATGCTGCGTAGGGAATGGACCTTCTCTGGGCTTGTACCAGCACTGGGTGGCTAAATGGGAATTATTCTGGACAGGACAATGTACTGTCATGCTGCCTAATTAGCCTCAGCCCTAGAGGTGACCTGGTAAAGGTGATGTTGATCTTTGGGGTGAGGAGGGACTCAGCTGGTTGTAGCAGAACTATTTTTTTGGAGTACAGATGCCATCCTCAAGTCCTGGATGAGGTGCAGGCTCAACAGCGAGCAAGGCTTGGACTGGTTTTATGACTTGAGTGCAATGGGATGCATGAGCGTATGGGAGAGCTGGGCATAGCTTGAAAGTGCAGTGGCTGTCGGTGGGGAATTAGTGAAGGGGGCTTGCTGACCTCCTTGGTAGGAGAGGGGCTGCTGGGAGCTGGTGTGCCCTAGCTCACTGGAGGGAGGAGGTCTGCAGGCCTACTGTCCCACAGCCTGATGTGGGTGCTTGCTGGAGTGCCAAAGTCCTGGAGAGTGACCTCCTGCAGGGCTGGCGCCTTGTTGGGATGTCAGTGTAAAGCTGCTTAGCATCCTGGATGGGGAAGGTGGAGGACAACCTGTGCCTTTACAGCTGCTGGACCTGTGTGTGCCAGTGCTGGCTACCTGATGGTGCTGAGCTTCTGGCTGGCTTGTTTGTTTTACTGACTTAGCTCTCCTAAATCTTCCTTCCAGCTGACCCCAGACTCCTTGATCTACAAAACAAGCTTGTCCTACAGACCTGCTCCTTCTGGCAACCTGGTCATTGTCAGGAGCAGCCCGGCTGTGGTTCCCATTGAATGTCACTATCCCAGGTGAGACAGTGGGGGCCGGGGCTCTGCTCCTACAGACCTGGGTGATGGTGGTATCTTTAGTAAGACCCATCTTTTCCATCTAGGAAGAGCAATGTGAGCAGCAACGCTGTCCGGCCCACCTGGGCTCCCTTCTACTCCACACTGTCGGCAGAGGAGAGGCTGATGTTCTCCCTGCGCCTCATGAATGGTGGGTGTCCTCTTCCCCTTGGGTCCCTCCTGCCAGCTCTTGGCCATGTGCTGAGAGCCCAAACAGAGCTACGATCTGGCTTAAAGTCCAACCTTGCAGAAGGGATATGTGGGGTTGGGCAAGAGAGGGCTATGTGTTTGTCTCCAAAGTGACCCGTAGCCTTGGATCTCCCTTCAGATGACTGGAGCACTGAGAGGCTCTCCAATGGCTTCCAGCTGGGGGAGAGCCTGCACCTCCAGGCTGATGTGGTTTCTGGGGACCATGTACCTCTGAGGCTCTTTGTGGATGACTGTGTTGCTACCCTGAGTCCAGACAGGAGCTCTTCTCCCCGATACGCCTTGATTGACCTCAGCGGGTAAGGGCTGAGGGGCTGTCTTGGTGGTACTGCTGGAGATGCCTGGCGTGTCCCTGACTTCTGACCCTTGTCCAGGTGCTTGGTGGATGGGAGGGCAGATGACACCACTTCAGCCTTCATCTCGCCGAGGCCCCGGCAGGAAACGCTGCAGTTCATGGTTGATGCATTCAAGTTTGCAGGAGATGACAGAAACCTGGTGAGATGTGGTGCCTACCTCTCCTCCTCCAGTGTGCACGGAAGATGTGCTGTTCTGCATGAAGAAATTCAATTAACCTTGGATGTTGGTTTAATTTTCCTTTCAGATCTACATCACCTGCCACTTGAAGGTCTCCCCAGCTGACCAAGCCCCAAACCCATTGAACAAGGCTTGTTCCTTCAACAAAGCCAGCAGTCTGTGAGTACCTGGTGTGTGTAGGGAGGGGGAGCAGCCTGGAGAAGAGGGCTTACAGGTAATTCTGTTTCAGTTGGGCTCCTGTGGAGGGTACTGGAGACATCTGCAGCTGCTGTGAGACTGGCAACTGTCCATTGTATGGAGGATACTCCCGGAGAATTAACTCTCCAGCCAGATGGCCAGGGAGGCGCTTGAAGAGAGACATCTCTTCCAAGCAAGGTAGGGCTCTGTGTGCCCAAAGTGTGCCCCTGAGGCAGGGTGATCCTCCAGGTTGGGATGGCTGAGATGTTGGGAGAGCTTTAGCAAATGCATCTCCCCTTAAGGAGCAACCTTGCTCTTAATGTCCTTGAGTGAGTAACTGGGCCCTTCTCTTAGGTGGGTCCTCAAGGGCAGCGGAGGCTGAAGTCTTGGTTGGACCACTGTTAATCCTTGATCCAGCTCAGGGATTATGGAGTTCCTCGGGAGGCCTGGCACCAGCAGAGAAGACCCCCAATGGTATGTGTGTTTCAGGTGTTGGCTGAAGGCAACTCCAGGTTGATCCAGTCATGAATACCCTGTGATTTCACACATTGGGATAAGACTTTCTAGTGTAATCACCAAAAGCCAGTCTGGGGGACTTCTTCCCAAAGATGTCTGTAAGATTGCCCACCAACAGATGGTGGGAAGCCACAGAATGTTTAGTAAGTGCATCTTGTCTTTTCCAGGTGCTGCTGAAGGCCTTCCTACACTAGTCCAAGTTGCCCTGCTCACGGCAGCTGCTGTGCTGAGCTTAACTGCTCTTGGACTGTTTCTTGGGTGCAGAAAATGTAGCTGCCCTCCTGGAGCGTCATTGTAACTCCCCAACATGAATAAAGAGAAATGTTTCTGTCCTCCCTTTGTGTCCTTGGTGGGGAGGAGGGACAGCAGTCAGCCTCTGCTGTGGTCTGCTCCAATGGGATGGCAGCCAGGGCTGGGCTCATGGACCATCCTCCAGGTAAGCCACCTCCTGGGATGGCCACAAGCTCTTGGGAAGCCACCAATGAATCAGAATGGTTCATTCATTCAAATGGTGGGACCAAAACCAGGGAGAGCTGTTGCCACCTAAAAGCATCTCCCAAAACAATGTTTGGAGGTGGAAGGTACCTCTCTGCAGGAGGACTTCCCAGATGTCCAGTGCTGCCTCTGGGGCTGTGTTGTGTACTTGGCATGAGTTGCTGTGCCTGCTGGCAAGGACTCCTAGATACTGGCTGCAAATGAGGTCTGGCTCCTATTTTCTGGACAATGAGGGAAGAATTGATGCTGACAGATACTAAATGGATTCCTGACTCCAGAAGTCCTGTTTGCTCCTCTTTAGCAGGGGTGATGCTGGAGGATGTGACAGCAGCAGCTCTGGCTTGGGTTTTGTGGTGTGAGCTGGTGCAGCCTGGGTGAGGATGTGCTGCCTCTTGAAGGACACATCTGCATCTCCAACTCTGGGATTTTTGTGGGTGTTGGGGCTGAGTATGGCATCTGTGGCTGGGAGAACTGGGAAAACCTGGCGTTGGAGCTAGATGAGGGCTGAAAATGAGTGTCGCTTCTAGTTGCGGTGGCCTCTGCTGTGTGGAGAGCAGGGAGCAATGGCTGGATGGGGAGGTGGAACTGGTGACCGTAATTTGAAGAAGGGGACAAACAGGGAAAGCTACTGGTCCACCTACTCTAAACATCTTTTTAAAATATAAAGCAGGGGAAGCCCTTAGCCAATAGGTCTGCCTCAATTATCATCACCTCCCCTCATCACACAGGCTTATCCTACCTCTTGGCTTAGGCTACTGAGGACTCGCAGTGTCTTCTGCCTGGTGGGATTCAAGCTGGGTATGAGCTTTTGGTGTTTTGACTATTAAGGTGGCAAGTTGAGCACCAGTTGTGCTTCTCAGGAGCTTGAGTAACACAAATATTTCTTAAAAGTGGTTTGCTGACCCAGGGACTAGTAGCCACCTCCGTGCCAGCCTCAAGGTTGCTGGATTTTCTTATCTCATTAGCCTATGGCTGGATAACTTGATGATGGCTCTGCATCTGGTGAACCCATCACCTTGGTTTATGTAGTGTGGGACCCTGTGCTCCTGGGTGAGCACAGTGATGGGGTCAGATTCTTTTGAAGCATGAATGTGCCTCGGTTGGTGCTGGTGACCCTTGTGTGCTTGGTAATCCCCAAGCTTGGTGACTCCTTTTGGTTTGAATGACTTTCTGCCTTCTGTTCTTGCTTTCTATATTCTGGGAGAATTCAATGACCTGGTGCTTGCTACAGTCTTTTCTGAGCTGAGGAAACTGCTCTTGGCCCTGGATAAAGAGTAAAACGGGGCCAAGCAGCCAGGCTGGATCAGAGCCATGTTCTCAGCCCTGGTTTTTGGATGTTTGGCCCTTTTGCTTTTGCCTAGGGCCTTCTGAAAACTGCTGCTGTTCAAGGCATTACCTGAATTAGGCAGCTGAAGGCTGGAAAACAGCACTTCTGTCCTGAAAGCTCTTGGGCTGCAATCCCTGAGCCATTAGGCTGTGATCTGGTGATGCTGATTCCCCTAGAACCTACTCCGGCAAAGCCTGAGCACAGGCTTGGGGGGGGTGTGGAGCAGGAACCCCTTCCCCAGGTGGGCTTCGTTGGAAAGCCCAGGGATGATGTGCTTGGGACAAATGTCTCCTGCTTCTGTTCTCAATTAATTAAGGAACTGAGCCAAAATAATCGTGTGGAAAAGGGAGGCAGGCATGTAAGCCATTTTTGGAGGGGGCCGAAATCTTCCCCGATCACCCTGTCAGCCTTCATGTTTTATGCATGAGCTACAGAAGATTCAAACCCCCCCCCCCCCCTTTTTTTTTTTTCCCTGAAGTACAGATAGCAGGAACAATCTTAATTTTTACCTCAACAGGGTGCCAGGGTGCAGTGTGAGGCTGGGCTGGATGTGTGGCCAGGCTGCTGATGGATGGAGACTCGGCTGTGTCCCCTGGGTGGGGACTGGAGGTGGTCCTTTCCAGGCAGTCCCATCTGCATGGTCCTCTTAACCACTCTTCTGCCTTGAGGCTCATCATTAATCTTTAAAGCTGCTTTCTTCCCCCGTCTGAAAAAAATTGGCCACTGAGCAGGACCTGGAGTGCTTGTTTTTTGTGGTCCTATGCTGTGTGGGTTTGGGACCTGTGCTGCTCTGTATGTCACGTCTGTCCTGCAAGTTCCTCCATGGTTGAAAGCCCAGTTCCTTGCTGGACATGTGCTGCCAGCATCACCACCCTTCCCAGGAACCAAGAGGAGCTTTAACAGAACTGCACAGCTTGCCTTATTTTTATTTCTAATGCAAGCTGTGGACTTGGGGCATCCTCTAAGGAGGAAGCTGTGAGTGTAGGACTTCTCCCTTCTAAGGGCTTCAGCATCCAGGCTAGGAAAGGGGGAGGAAATTGGGCTGGGTGTGGTTTTTTTTTTTTGACCAGTAATGGCCTGAAAGTTCTCCTTTGCAACGATGCTCCCCCAGAAATGCTGAGCACAGGGAGTGCTGGAGGAGCCGCTGGGCTGACACCAGCAGTGGGGAGGGATTGCTCCAAGCTCTGCCAAGTGCAGGGCTGCACGTGTTGCTTCTCAGTCCCCTCATTCAATTTAGTTACTGTGGGAAATGCTTTCCTGAATTACCCTTTTAGCTGTGGTGGAGAGAAACCATCAGCAGCCAGCTGGCAGGTAACCTGTGCCCAAACCTGGAGCTGTTTTGCCTTTTGATGCTCTGCATCGCGTGGGGAGGAGAAGAGCCCAGTTTTGGGCTCTGAGCCCCGTTGGATCCCATCCTATTAGCACTAATCCCTCAGCCTGTGCTCAGATCTTCTTTTCAGGCTCATCTTTATCAGGAAAGACTTGAACTGGGGGCTATTGTGTTTGAGGCTGCTGTTTACCCCTGCATCCAAACTGGCTTCGCAGCCCAGGAGGGGCTGAGCATCAGACAACACTGCTGATAACACTTGGCTTCCCCTCTGGTACCCAGCACACGTGGATTTTAATATTGTAATTTAACACAGCTATTAATTCCTAAAAAAATTCTTAATTCCAAACAATCTTTTTTTTTTTCACTCTACTTACCAGGAGAAAACCCCAATAAGAGGGCCAAGGAGGAGATGAGTTTAGAAAATATTGTAATTTAATGCAGCTATTAATTCCTAAAAAAAATTCTTAATTCCAAACAATCTTTTTTTTTTTCACTCTACTTACCAGGAGAAAACCCCAATAAGAGGGCCAAGGAGGAGATGAGTTTAGAAGCTGCTCCCTGACATCCAACCCTGAGCTAAGGCTCCCAAAGCTGGGCTTACTGTAGGTGGATTAAGGAGCTGGGGAGGTGAAGGTGTCTGGTGGAGGATGACAGTGTTTATCTGATTATGGAACCAGGTAGGAATTTAGCCCCTGGATGCTCTGAAGAGCTGGGCTGTGCTCTCAAAGGCAGTGAGACCTCTTCCTGGAGCTATAGTAGGTGACAGTGCTGGTCTGTTTTTTTTCCTGTCTGGTTTAACCCAGAGGAAGAGCATGGCATGTGCTGGTTGGTGATGCCCAGCTCACCCACCCGTGAACCCCAGTCCCATAACTGCTGCTTCTGGACTTTATTGGCATCCATCTCCCTTGCACACATGAGCACCTGAGCAAAGACTTAATGAAAAATCTGTGAGATGCTGGCAGAACAACTAGTTTGTGGGAACTAATGCGAATGAGGATGCATTGTGGTTATTCACGTGTGGCTCCAGCTTGCTGTAAGCACCCTGTTATACAGGGATGGTGGTGATCTGCTATAAATGGCTTTTGAGACAATTAATGAAAAGAAAAATGATTTATCACGTAGGAGAGCAACCAAGTGGTACTTCCAGGGACCTCAGGGCAAAAGTGAGCTGCTTGGTGTGTTCACTTGCAAATTGGTAGTGTCCAGTGGAAGTGGTGTGAGCATCAATGTCCATCTCCCTTCTGCACAGCAGGAGCTGCACTGTCCTGTCCCTCTCTGGACATGGTCCATCTCTTATTAGATAGTAAGAGCAATTAAAGACAAAATAAAATAATTATTTTTAAGCAGGACATTTGACAGGGCAAGACTTGAGGTGCTTCAGTCCATCCCATGGGACTGTCCCCTTGTGCTGCCATCCATCCCCCAGCAGCAGGGACCCTTCTACATAACGTAGATATAGTGGGAAACTTTGGTTGCTTTCTTTTAAGCTGACTGTGAAAAGTCCAGGTTGCTGAGGCCAGGGTGTCGTTTCGGAGGTTTATTTGTCCACTTTGGAAAGCAAGGAGCCTCCCTCGTTAACCCTGAGCTCCCTGCCTTGCAGCTAAACCCAGATCAAACCTGGTTTGTGGAGCCCTGCAGCTCCAGGGAGCTACGTCTGCCCAGCCCAAGGACTATCTAGTCTTATTAATTGTTTTTTTTGTTAAACTTTTTTTCTGCAAAAAAAGTGTAAAAAAAAAAAAAAAAGTGTATCTCTGCAGATCTGGTCCTTTAAATAGGAGGCTGCAGGCACCGCTGTCCTGTGGGGCAAAGGGCTCCTTTCCACCCTCCTTTTACCCCTGGGAATAAGTTCCCTGATGTCCAAAGGATCCTATTTCTGTCCCAAATATCTTCCGGACCTTGCCATGCTTTTTTTTGGCTGTGCTTTGACCCCCCTGCCTGGTGGGCGGGCTTTAGCTGTGCTCTCCCCCTGCAGAGGTGTCCCTGCTCCTGGAGTCCTGTGAGCACACGGGAAGCTCATTAAAAATAAAATATTACTTTTACTGAAAAAAAAAAACCCCAAACATTAAAAATACTTGTTTTTAAAAGTTATCTTGTTTTTCTTTTTAAAGCAAGGCGGTGTAGGGAGAGCTGACAGGGAGACTTTTTTTTTTTTAATGGGTATTCGTTCCCATCTGAGAGACAAAAACATTTCCCCAAGGAGCTGGAGTTAATTCACTTCTTGTGTTTTTGCTGCCAGAAAGAAAAAACCCATGCCACGGTGTAAATGGAGATGAAGGAGCAAAGAGGCATTTGAAAATACCATCGGTAAATTAAAGTTTTTGCCATTTTTGCTGAGATAATTTAGCGTAATTTCCCACTAATGAATTAATGCACCACTTCTTGTTCATTATAGCTTCCCTAATTTGATTGGAGCTCGAAGTACTAGCTAGCTTCATTACCAGCAAGTATTAATGTAATAAAGAGGATTTTGGTAAAGTCCTTTGTTCCCAGCGAGCTTGGTACCCAGGTGATGGGTTGAGGAAGGGCAGGGATGCTGCCCACCAGAGAGGCTTCGTGGGTACCCATCACCTTCGGAATGAGTGGCATCACCTCTTGGTGGTCATGGCTGAGGGTTATGGGGTTGCTCCATCCTTGGCAGAAAAGGGAAAGGAGAGGAAAACCAGAAGCTAAAAAATACAGGTGTTGCATTAAATTCATCGTCAAGTCTCAACTCAGCAGTGGAGGGAGGGGAGAAGCCCCATCCCATCATCACTTTTTAATAAATCTAGCTTGCTCTTTAATAATTATGTTTTAAAAAAAGGTAAAGAAGAAGAAAGCAGAGCCCAGGTGATGTTTCTTTCTTCTTCGCTGGCCACAGGGGAAAAACATCACTCTCCAGCCCCTTGTATTTCTTTTTTTTTCAGCTTTTTCCCCCTGTAAATTTGCACCGCAGGCTTTGGCAAAGGCAGATGCTGGACTGGGGGATGCGTGGTCCCAAGGCACTTCCCCACCATCCCACTGGGGAGCCGGGAGGGGCAGGACCGGCCCCACCTCAATTGTGTTCTGTGATGCAAATGGCTCCATGCATAATTTAAACCCCGTGTTGCTTACACTGAGTAATCATCTCTGCTCTGAATAAGAGGGGAGGGAGAGCTTTCTTTTTTCCAAGCCTTTTTTGTTGTTGTTTTTATCCCAAAAGTCTTTCCTCGGTGCTGGATGAAGAGATTTTCCCACGCTCTGTTGGGCATCTGCCGGAGCCTGGAATCTGGTACCACCCAGCATCCCGGAGGGGAACCGTGAATGGTGTCCCGAGCACTGCATGAACCAACTGGTGGGGAAATATATTTTTTTCAATCCGTTATTTGAGGCCATAGGTTGCAAAAAGAAACATTTTAATAAAAAGCTGAGATGGGGCTGGAACCCCACAACTCCACGTACGAGGTTCCAAACCTGGTCCTGACACCTCCTGGGGCTTTACACACGAATTTTGATGGACATGCTGGGTCCCACCTGGCTCAGGTGGCCTTGGGGACACAGCTCTGCTCCCCCCCCTGAGGCTAGGGCATTGCTGGACCCAGCAGCAGTGCTTATTATGGGCTGGTGCCTTTGATTTTTTTTTTGTTTTTTTTTTCTTTCCCCTTCTAAGAGCCCTAACGTTTTAATTATTTATTTGGAGCATGATTAATGTTTGCCTGACGTTGTTCTGCCAGGGGAGCCCCGGTACATTTTGGTTTCACCGAGATCTAATTAAGAAGTCCCATCAAGCATGTCATCCCTTGTCTTACAAGTTCCTCCAGGGCTCCTCCGACGCGGCTGGATTTCAGCAGCCTTGGCTGGACCCCATGGCTCTGGGGGAGGCTGGGGCTCTTTTGGGGAGTGCTGCCTTGTAAAGGGGGGGTGTTCCGGCTGAGCACCCCTTATCCCAGGGTCAAGACAAGACCCAGAAGCACTTTTGGCCTCAAATTTGCCTTTTCTGGGTGTATTTTGGGGGGGGATGCTCTCCTGAGAGCAGGATGTGGCCCGGCTGAACTCACCCAGTCCCTGTGTCCCCACTGGGGATGAAGTGTGGGGTGATGACAAGGTGAGGTGACGTGACATGAGGCCACCACGGCATCGGCGCCTGGCACAGGTCCCCATGCCCCGGCAGAGGTCTTGGAAGGGGTGGTGAGGATGGAGGCAGCCCCTGCATGGGGCAGGTGTGTGCGTGGGGCAGGCGTGTACCCATGTGCGTGGGTGCCCACTGCCACCCAGTGGTGGGAGAACACGCAACCAAGTGCATTTTATAAGGTAAGATAATGCAATAAATCAATATACATCACCCGTTGGTGTAGCAAGGGCCAGGGACCAGAGGGCTGAGCTCCAGGACTGGTGGCCACTGGGGAGCTGGGTTTTACTGGGCTGGTGCTGGAGCTGCCATCTCGGCACGATAGGCAGAGCCCCTCACCCTGAGTCTGGCCTCCTGCTGCCCTGGGGGCATTGAATGGCCTGGGCAGCCCCACCTGGGCCCCCCCCAGGAGACCATTTAAGCTCAGCCTGGGCTGGGCAGTCCCAGCTTGAGCTGTGCTGCAGGGATGCTGCTCTCCAGCCATCCCTGTCGATCACAAACTTATCCCCACCTTGCCTAGCACCATCTTCATTCTCACCGCTTTGCCTGATGCTCTGGGCTCCCCATTGATGCTATTTTCCCGTGCTGGGGAGGGAGGACGGATCCTGCCCCCCTGCTGGGTCTCCATCCCACCTCCTCATCCCTCTTTGTCCCTCTCCTGGCACAGCAGAAGAATTTTTTCAGGTGTCCTGCTGCCACTGCTCCATCCACGAGGAGGAGTCACCAAGTGCCCTGATCCATCCACGAGGAGGAGTCACCAAGTGCCCCGATCCATGGCTTGGGGGGTACCCCTGAACCCCTCTTTCCCCTCCCTGGGCTGGGGGGTGAGGAGGTGAAGGGATGCAGGACAGAGAGGACTGGGGTTGGGCACAGTTTCGGGGGGCTGGGAGCAGTGTGGGTACCTCCTGCTCGGTGCAAAGCTCCTCACCTCCTCCTCGTGCTTCTTTTTTTTTTTTTTTGAGTAGATACCCGCCGCCAGTGAGTTATCTGCCTCCCAGGCAGGTGGAAGCGTGACTGGAGATAAGAAGAGCTGGGGAGGATGCAACCCCCCGCAGCTCGTTGCACCACGGAGAAAAAAATCAAGCTGGGAAGATGCAGCCGAGCGGCACTGGCTCCTGGGGACCACAGCTTTTGGAGGGATGCCCCTGTTCTCCCTGCAGAGCACAGCATCCTGGCCAGGGGGTGAGGATGAGGAGGCATGGTGCCCTCCTCACAGATGGATTTAGCTCCTGAAAGCTGGAAGGCAAGGCTGAAGGAGCGCTCCTCTTCCAGCTATAGAAAAGCAGCATCCTAAGAAGCGCCGGTCCATCACCAGCGGTAATTTGGCTGTGGAACAGCGAGGAACAAATAAGACAAGATGCTGTACATGAGCAGAGCCTCTCCGTTGGAAAACGAAACATTTTTCTTCCAGCCCCGAGCAGTGCAGAGCAAAAAAATCCAGGGATGCTCTTACCTGCTGATGGGCTCCGAGGGGCTGGTTGTAGCCCGATCTGAGCCAGAGCTGTGGAAAATCAAACCCATCTCTGCGGGGGGAGAGGGTGGGAAGTCCCCTGAGAGTGAATGGGAATAAATTTGAGGAAAAAAATTATCTGTGTATAGGGAGAGCCCGGGGATTGGCTTTGGCTTCTTGGAGGTGGGGGGGATGAGGGCGGGCACCCATGGGGGCAGCCTGGGCTCCAGCCCCTTTCCCAATGCCCAGAGTTCTTCCTTAGGCTGGAAAATATCCTGTTATCCCAACTTTGATGGGTGCTTTTCATGGCAGCGAGCTCCGAAGTGAAGCCTCCAGGCGGTCGGGGGCTATTTTCAGCCCTCGCCAACGCGAGATGTAGCAAGACAGGCTTATTCTGGAGGGAAACTTTCCAGCTGGATTTTGTGAGCCAGAGGGATGGGGCGAGCTCAGAGGAGTTTCTTCTAAACACAAAGCCCAGCAGAGCTTCTTGCAATTCAGGTCAACTCAAACAGGAGCCATGGGGAGGGTCAGAGCCAGAGGATTTGAGCCCAAAGCTGAAATTCTGCTTGAAACCCCATCGAGCCGAGCTGCCGAGCATCCTTCCCGGGCAAAAATCAGCAGGATGTGTTGTTCTGGATCGCTGGCTGGTCCGTGGCCTCATTTTAGTTGCTGATGGTTTCTTTATTGCTTCTTGGAGGAAACATGAGCCCTTTGCCCCTTCCCAGCGATTCCCTCGTTGTTGTTTCAGGGGTTCCTGAGTGGGTTTTGGGGTCCGGGAAGGGGCTGGGGATGGAGAGCAGGGACGCTGTGGGGGAAAGACTCATTAATTTGTTAATAGAGAATGTCAAGAGAAAGGCAGAGTGTTTTACCAGTCCAGCTCTGGCTGCATCCCCCACGGTCACGGACTCACCCCAATGAGCTGGATCTCGTCCCCACAAGAGCAAAGTCCATAAATTCCAGATCATTAATAACAAGGTTGGTGGTGCAATTATTAACATCATCAATGACATTGTTGCCAGTGTAACGAAGCCATTTTTACTAGTTTGAATGGTTTCTCCATATTCCTCTTAATAATCTTTCCCATCCTTTTGAATTTTACCCTAGGTTAAAAAAAAGCTTTTTTTTTTTTTTTTTTAAATAATAGCAAAACACCTCTGGGCGTGCAGAGGAGCAGCAAGGACATCGCCCAGGGTTCTCATATATCAAAGACGGCTTTTATTACCCTTCACCCTGAGCAAACGGGCGCGGAGGAATTGCCCCCGCTTCCATTTCCCCCTGCTTTATGGAGTTTTTCCATCCCTGGGCCAGAAAGGTTAATCCAGCGCTTACCGCTGCCGTCGCCTGGATTTATCGGAGAACATGAAAGCGAGTTCACGCGGCCGTAAATTCATTCTTAATAGAAACGTGGGGAAGAAGCTATTACCCTTGGCTTTTAAATTGGTTTTAAATCCCCGGCTCCAAGGTGAGTGGCTTTGCCCCGAGCTTTGCATCCCCATGCCGTGCCTCAGTTTCCCCTCTGGTTGTTTTGCAGCTCGTTCCGGGGTTGCAGGTGATGCAGGTGCTCCCAAATCTGGATGAGCTGAAAAATATCTCCTTGTGCAGCTCCAGCTACTCTGAATTTTTGCCTCATCCTCTTCCTGGCATCATTTTGGGAGGAGTTATTAAAGAACAAAGCTCCATCTATTCTTCATGGTTTTACAATGGGGCCAGGCTGGAAAAAGCTCATTAAAAAAAAAAAAAAAAGTAACCAGCTGTTGACATGTGGAACAATGGAGGGAGTGGAGAGGAGTTGTCCCACCCCACGTCTCTCCATTCCAGTGCCAGGGGAGCCTGGCTGTCCCCTCTCCAGGACATGGGATGGGGACATCTCATCCCTCAGTGGCCCTATGTGTGACAGCCAAGGAGTTACGGCTCCCCTTGGGGTCCCAGCCCTAGGGGTACGGGGACATGAGGAGGAAGATAATGGATCAGCATCATCAGCATCATCTTCCCCCCTTGTGGTCCCCTCACAATGACCCAGACGGATGATCCCTGGAGGCAACGAACCCTTCCAGCACCTGATGGGACCATATACTGATCCCCAGGTGATGCCACATCCCTTGGGTGCTGAAAACGAACCCAAATAGTTCAATTCAGCATAATTTAGGGAAAAGGCTTTTCTCCTGCTATGATTCGGGTGAAATTTGGAAGGTTTTGACCACCAGCACTTCCTCTTGGATGGCTTTTTCATCCAAGCATCCCCACCCACTTGGGGTGGCACTGGGAGAGGTTTGAAATGGATCATCTCTGACCTGGCTTCAAAAGGAGGAGCCAAGGCTGTGGGGGTTTTTTGATGCCAGGCTTGAAAAAAATCCACTTGTGTGCCAGGGATGCTTGAGGGCTGGTGGTGCAAATGCATCTCTGCGGGAGGAAGAACGACGGGCAAAAAAAAAAATGCTCAGGGTGGATTTGGAGGAGCAGATTCCTTCAGTTTTTAGAGCAAATCCACCTTTTTTTGTTTTTTTCTCCCAAATCGGAGCTGCAGCTTTTGAAATGCAGAACAAGAAGCGGGTACCGAAAGGAAAGCTGGTGACATTTCCTGAGTCATTTTAGGACTTGGAGGTCACTAATATTTTCCCTGGACCCGGTATAAA
>NW_010121551.1:0-7994 GCF_000699245.1 Pterocles gutturalis
TGATACACAGTGATACTGCCCCCCCCCCTCTGATGACCAGAGGCTCAGCGTGTTCCCAGGTAACGATCCCAGAACTACCCTCACGATTCCCCCAGGCGGGGGATGCACCGCTCCCGGAGGCACTCACAGAATGAAGATAACAGTCCGAGCATCCCAGACCAAGAGCTGACCGGAGTGGGGGGGGGGGAAAGGGACCACCTGGCCCCAGCTAACGATCCCGGAGAGGGAGGGTCCCGAAACTCACGGAACAGAGATGACAAGCGTCCCAGATCGAGAGCCGACCGGGATGGAGAGAAGGAGCCCTGTTCTAGAGCAGTGCATGGAGGGATGTGCACTGTGTTGTACAAAGAGCTACAGAAGAAGTTAAACATCTAGAAACACGGATAAACTCACCTAAATGCAACTGAAAAACTTGATTGCTTATAACAGAAAATTAAAAAGAAGGTGTACTATTATATTGTACACCAGGAACACCAAGGGCATAAGCTCTTTGTTGCTAAACTTGCCATCTGTATTAGTGAAGCATCACATGTGATTTCTATAGGAAGCTATTAAAAAAGAAATAAAAGTGATCACAAAACATATATATAACTGATGTTCTATACCATATTTAAAATGAGAGTGCAAGCAGCCCTACAAAAAGGGCAAAAATCCAAATTGTGGGAGAAGCAGTTGGCTGCCTGTCTGACTAGCTGTGTGGCCGAGCTGCAAAGTCACTATAAATACCCAGTTATCTGGCTCCAAGACTGAGCCACCAAGCACCTTCATGACTTGAAAAGACAATGTAGATGTGAAATGTAATTCATCATTGTTGCCTTTTTCTTTGGACAAGAAACAGGAATCCAGGCTGGTAGGAAGCAGAGAAAGTGGACAGGGAGACAAGCCCTGGGGACTTCCACGAGAAGTTAAGCTGGAATGCTGTTTTCTGTTTGCCTCTTTGTAACCTTCTCTTTCCAAATTTATAATTTCCAAACTTAGACCTCTAGACATACAAAATTAATTTCAAGTCCGACTGGTGTTGGAGGCAGTGAGGATAAGTCTGAAAGCTGCACACTGGCGGTGTTTCATACAGACAGAGTGTTTGAAGCCACCTGAAAAGGAATTTGGACTCTGCAGAGTGCTTCCTTCCCAATTGCAAAGAGGCAGCTTAGGGACCTGGCATGATGATTAGGGACAAGTGCACTCGGGCAAGCATAAACCAACCCCTCCCCCTGTCATGATCAGAGAGCTGAGACAAATCCCATCACTCCCAGGAAACCCTGAGCCATCCAGCAACAGGGGCAGCCAAGATGATAGTGAGTGTCGTAGAGAAGGGAGGATGGCAGTTCCTCACTAATGCAAGAGCAGGGGTTAGTCAACAAAAGTGAAGCATGACAAAATTCAAATCTGAAAGTGATTTTGTTTTTCCACAGTGTGTTGTTAGGCAGACCTATAGTTGTGGCAAACCTGTGTGTCTGATTTTTGGTATTAAAGGTGGAAGAGATTGACTTAGAGTAATCATGGTAGATCACATCATAGCTTCATCAATAAATTAATGGTAGGAAAAAAAAACTGGAAAACCTATTCAGTGTCCTGCTTCATGGTTTCAACTATTTTTTCTGGTGTGAATTGTGATAGTATGTTTAGAGAGGGGAGATTATCCTGTTTCTCTTTCCTCTGATGAATCCATACCAACTGATTTGTCAATTACTTACCAGATTTCCGGTTATTTCAACTAATGTTAGACTATAGCATAAACCTGGTATTTCAACACTTTCTGTCACTCAAGAAAATTATATACTGTCAGTCCTCTGAAGGAACACATCCCACGATTTGTTCCCTCAAAAAATTGTAATCGGTATGCAATATGAGAGTTGCAAAAATAGTGAGGATTGTGTGTATATGAATCCTTCAGTTACTGAATTACTTTGATTGATTTTTTTTTCCTATTGAATTACACTGTTTGACATATATGAACATGTAGTTTCATGTAAAACTTTGCTGACTGCTATTAAATATGTTGCTTTTTGTTTTCCATTTGTATTCACATGCCTTAAAAAGATGTCCTATAGTTTGTCACTCATTAAGAGATTTATCCTACTAAAACATAAAATAAAAGGATAAGCCTTCACTTATCATCCATACTATCTACAAATAACAAACCTAGCAACAGGATCATTAAATAACATAGATAAGCAATCATAACATTAAAAATAAAATAAAAGTGTATCTTAATCTTTAATAGTATTAGCTTAAAAAAATGAGGATTCTGATATGGAAGATGGGTTTCTTAATAATGAAGTATTAAAAGCAAATACTAAACCAAAAGTGTCAGGCTACTCAATCGGTATTTAAATTCCTGTTAAGAAAGAATTTGACTTTAGTAGTCAGTAGTATTCACACTTGAATAGTTTGATCAAAATAACTTTTGGTTAAGTAAATAATCTGGGAATTTAATATTATTGCTATTTTTTATTAAAAATGGAAATAGATGACTTTAAATTAATGAAGATCTGTCATAATTCATGTATAAGAGACTGAAAAGGGAAAGAAAGGTCTATGCCTCAAAATTTTCACCAGTGTTCCCAACGTTGCTTGTATTTACGGGAACAACGATACTGAAGAACACAACTTTCCAGTCTTTACAATATAAAATTGTCTGTTAGGAATTGTCTGACAACTTCTGAAGGATTTCTGTAAACAATACCATTGTATCTTAAAAGCAGAACATAATATATATATTGTAAACAAGATACTTAAGATACAGAAATAGGTTTCTCAGTCAGGGAGCCTAACCAGCCCTCAGCCATCATGAGGTGACAAAAGGAACATGTAAGCCCCAAGACTGTAATGACCCCAGAGAGTATTGCCAGATATTTTGAAAAATATATAGTAAAAACCTTATTTCATAACAATAAAACCGGGAAGCATATTTTGTTTACCTCCATTTATGGCTCCTAGTCTCTTGAAAATAGACAGTGTGATAGACTTTGAGTTGTATTTTATGTGAAGGCTGACAAATGTTTGGGTCTTTACACCTGTTGTAACACATTGTTCTGAAAGAAAAGAAAATAATTAAACACCATGTACATAGAATCAGAACTTGCATTAATAATGGTATTTTATTTAACTCACAATGATTACTTGAAATAAGAAAACAGAATTCTGCTAAGAAGAAAGTATTAAAGAAATCTGTGTGAGCACATCTATTTGTGGTTTTTTAGACACAAAATAGGTAAAAAAGGATGAAAGCAGTAAGTCTACGAAAATAGCGAAATACAGAGAGAGTTTCTGAATAATGCTTACACAGGAAAGACAAAAAGATAGATACACAGGAAAAAGAATTTCCTTCATGACACACACACAGTGAATTAAGTTACTTCCAGTAAAGGAGTAATACACTGAAACAATATACAGTCCTGGACAACATGGAGCAAAATAACTCATGGAATAAATGAAGAAAAGGTACTTGGTGAACTAGAGCATCCGAAATGTTAAAAGAAAGACAGAAAGACACTTCTAGAGAGACACTTTGGAAGAGTGCTAGGAAAGATGGCAAAAGATGGCATTAAAATAAAATTATATAAAAATGCCTTAGTTCTCTGAGATTTTTGAAAATCAATTTTAGAAATAAATCTGGAACAAAAATCCAGAGAAGACTGGAAGATGTTTACAAAAATTAAATATTACTTGCATATTTGTGAACCTGTAGAACTTTATTTCAAAAAGATGTGTAATTGAAAGGAAGTCAAAAGCTGTCCCAAGTTTAAAAACATTAAGAAACCAAAGCTTAATGTGGAAAAAATACTTTAGTGCAGTTGTCTTACGTATGCCATTCCTTAACTAAGCTACAATAAATATTGAGAAAAAAATCAAGTGAATAAATAAATGTGTCTAATTCTTTCTCCTTTGTCTTAACAGAAGAAATACAGGACTCTTCTGTTCCCTCAGGCAGCACCTACTGAGTAAGGTGCATTAAATTGACATATACAATTTTCTAGTATTTAAACATTCTGTACTGAACACGCACAACTACAACAGTGAAAGATGGGCTTCAAACCAGGAACTGGTTTGAGGGTGGCAAATCTGATATGTCTATCAATTATTGAGCTTTTAAAAGCAGGTACCCACTGGACACCCACCCACCAAAGCTATTGAAAGATGTGATTACGAACCTAATGCACAGCGCGATATGAACAGCAAATACAGACAGAAATGTACAACTAAGCCAAGCATCAGAAAACACTTGCAGCCACAAACTCACCAAGCCCATTTCATTTTTGCTATTTTGGAGATTTATGGTTAAAATACTTAGCTGAGAGGAATGTGTCCTTTTTATTAAAGGCTGGTTATACATTGTAAAACACACCAAACAGCCTCCAGTTGCAATGACCCCATCCATGGGGTCATCTTAAACGTCTGGTATAACATCAGTTGTCTTCTCACACTGATTTTCACTGGTCATTCTTGCCTTGCGTACTTTGCTGCAGTGCCCCAAGTTCAATAGCAGTGGAAAGTGTTCACACTTTGCCTGGCACAATATAACTAAGACCCCCCCTAAAAGCTGGAGATACCATGCTAATGAGTTGCCAAAAGATTTGAACCCCAGTGTCTCACTTCAGGTCTAACAAAGGTGTTCCAAACTCTGGTACTTCTGGCAAAAGTGAGATTAAAAAACCCTAAACCTTCAAAGTGAGGGGCTGCCAGATGTAAAGCCAGAGGTTGTCATCACCAGTGGCAGAAACGAACAATGTTATTTCTGGTTTTCACTGTCACTAGTGATCATGACATCAGGCAAAAAAGAACCACCTGAATTTGACTACAAGAAGTTGAGTGCAGCAGTTCCTCTTTCAGACAGATTTTAAATAAAGAGGCACGCCTATTCATGCGGGAGGGCTGTTCTCTGGTTGTTTTTTTTTAAAGCACATGAGAAGGAGCCTACTTTATAAAACAATTATAGCCTGAGCACCCTAAGTGGACAGAAGCACTCCCCAAGAATTTCTGAGTTCAAGTCTAGGTTTCATAAAGATGAGCAGAAATTCAGAAAGTCCCTCTCCTCAATATCTCTTGCTTGTTAATCATAGAACGGCAGTTCCTATTTCAGCTCCCATTTCTAACCCATCTCAGGCATCCAACTAGTCCTGGATTCTGCTCCAGGACCAGGTACCCACTTGTTATGCACCCAAGTTGTAGCCATTTATTTGCTCTACTATTTCTAGTGCTTGCCTCTCTGTATCTTATTTCCCTGTTCCTAAAGTAGGACCATACAGATACGGAATGAGAAAAGGCTATTGCTGGTTAAAAGGCATTAATTTGCTAATGAACATACAGATAGGTTCAGCTGAGGCAAATTTATGGGCAAATTAGTAAGTACCCTCTTCATTACTTACCTTGATGATGCAAAACATTGACTGTTACACAAAAAGTTTGAAATGTAAAATAGATTGATTTATTGACACTGAAGCTTAATATGCAAGGGTGAAGTAACCAGGAAGATTAAAATTGCAGTTATATTCCATGCGTGTCCATGAAATATCTTGTATTATTTTTCTTAAGTTAACAGAGCTATTATTAGAAATGCAGCTCTTTGTGGGTAAGTGTGGCAGATGGTGCATAGGAGTGAGTGGTGAGCAATTTACAGTAAACAAATTCTTTATCTCTGACGGGTCATGGGGAGAACTAACATGGTCCCCAATTCAATCAGGGAGTCGTCTGGAAAACAGTGGCATTCAAATGTACTAATAATGGTAAAACATGTTTAAAAAGAAAAACAAAATCAACACAAAGCCTTTAGATTATCAAACTGAGAAACACTTTTGCTACAGAAATTTTAAGGACATGCCTTCTGGGGCTGACAGCATGATGCAATTTGTAAAGGTGCTCCAGTGTGTTCAGCATCTACTATTGAGAGCACTGTTACAGGCTTAGCACTGCTGAAGTGCTCAAATTTAATCCAGGTGTTTACTGACACACCACAGCTCCTGTTAGTAGCCTCGATACATGGGCTATTATGTACAAATATTACTTTAGAACTGCTTTAACTATGTGTCTTACAAAACACAGTGCATATCTGGGAATGTTCAGTAGGTTTTCCTCATTTTTTGAGCAGATTGTGTCAGAAGCAGATGAATCCCTTTGAATAAAGCAAACCTAACTAAAGGTTAGGGAGGGTATATAACAACTAAAGGTATGTGAGGGATTTTTCATACACTGTTCAGACACAATATATTAATGAGAAATTTAGTTCTGCCCATATTGGCTATGTCTATCTGCAGTAATACTAGGGACAAATAGTAGCAGAACAGTAGTTTCCAAATACATTTTCTCTACTTTTAAAATATTGACTCAAATAGCAGCCTCTGCCTAGCAGGTAACTACCATCACCAACTATAAGTAGAATACGAATTTGCCTTCTCATGTCGGTGATGGGCTTGCCAGGTTACAGATATTCCACACTGGTGCCTGTTCCCTTAAATTAGACCTAAATCAACATCACATGGAAAAATAAAACTTTTAAATTTTTTTATTGTAAATCTGGTTATATATAATAACTCTGGGAATTCCTTCAGTTTAAAAGAAAACAGTAATTAAGCCAGCTATCTTCTCTGTAATTCCATTTATTTATACAAAAGTACAAATTTTTGCATTCTTTGGATAGACAGTAACAAACTACCAAATACTGTTTTTCTTGTCTCAGCACCGAAATCCTACCAGACCACAGCCTCCATGTGAAGCTTCTGTTTCCCTCTGCTTCTTCAGTAACTTCTTTTGTCTCTTTTTCGCACACACGTAACCCCAAACATCATGGGCATGTGACAATGCATCTTGACATAGACATTGCTTCCCAAAATATTAGGAGAAGCACATTGGTCCCTGAATCTCTGTGTTTTCCATGCTGCTGCTTCCTTTTCTAAGCTTAACTGACCCATTTTCCTAATAAACCCTCCAACTTCTGCACATATCCTTTTTTCTTTCTTTAACTAGGGAATAGATCTCTTCTCTGAACTATTCATATTCATCATTCCTTGGGTGTTCTTCCTGAAACCTTCTTTTCCAGTGCAGTCATGCACTACAGCTTTTACAGACCTACCTCTGAGTACTGTTGCTTACAATATGAAACTAGCATTTGCCAATGGAGACAGAGAAGATGGAGAGTTTTGAGATTTCCTGAGAACAATGACTTGCAAAAATGTGTAGTAATACATCAGTTTTTTAAAAAATAAAATAAAGCTCAGAACACACTACTTCTCAATTCCTTATCTCATACACTGTTTAAAGCCTCAAATCTTCCTTTTCCTGGCACTAAAAGAACCATTAAAGCTTTCACAGAACCTAGTCAGTCATTTCCCCAGGGAAATTGCAGTGCCTATCACTAACATCAAGACCAACAAAATTACTTCTCTTCCATCCCCATCACCTTCAACAATGAAAAGATGACAACGGGTTTTCAATAAATAAATGCTCCCATCCGGTACTTGAAATCCAAACACGGAAAGAAATGGCATCATCACTGATTTTCATTATGTACAACAGTAACAGAAAGGAGAATTCAGCAACAGGGATGAATAAATGTTGTTGGTTTTTAAGTCTTTTGCTTTTGCAAATTAGACATTATAAAAATCGTTGGCAAAACATTTATACTAGGGATTTTTGAATCTGAGCTTTGCTATTCCATTTCAGGCTGAGCAATCATTTATCTGTGTTGTTTTGTCATTTTACATAAAGAAACATTGGGTTTACATTTCTGACACTCCTTAATTATCCATTCTGGAAAATTCCACTTTAAAGCCATTTTTAGCAAATTTCATTAAACCTATCCACTGCATCTGTGCTCAAGATGAAGGAAATCATCATCATGATTCACATTTGAGACAGTGGGCTGGCATATAGAGACGTTACTCGATGAACTTCAACATCTCCACTGGTTATGGAGTGTCACTGTGAGAAGTACTACTGTGAAGCAGAATCTATGCCACCTGGACACGCGCAAGTCTATGGGGCCAGATGGGATCCAC
>NW_010121552.1:0-22565 GCF_000699245.1 Pterocles gutturalis
GAAGGGGGGAACAAAAAAGGTTGTATTCAACAGAAACATATGCAGGGATGAGCCCTGACTTTAATGTTTGCCAGTGACGTCAATCAAGCCTGTAAGTTTGCTCAGGACCCTAAGGTTAAGTATATATCTAAATAGTTGCAAGATCAGACCTTCATAGCTCAGCCACAGAGGTCAACATATTCATATTGTTGGGGCGCTACACTGACATCTCACATATTAAAGAAAAGCCAAAACAAGTCGTGCATCAGAAATAGGCCAGAAGACAGACACATCCACTCTTTCATGCATGCAGCCCACTACATCATATTTAAAGAGGACTAAAAAAAAAGCAATAAAACAGCAAAAAAACACCCCAAAACAATCCAAAACCTATATTTATATTCATCAGAATCACATGAATGAAGATAAAACTGATTTTTAACACGAGAAACTGCTGTTTTCCAGGAACTGCACTTTCAGAAGGTATTTTAAAAGGGACCACAAAACACATACAGGAAGAGATAAAAAAAGAACATTTCACTTTCTTGCCTCTAACACATGTTAAACATAAAATGGGAGGGAAAGCCAAGGCAGCTCCTACAGGCATGTTAGAAGTTAGAAATTAAGAGTTCTAAAAAAGCTGCAAACATTCAACAAAAGACAACAACTAATGTCACACAAGATCTGTGTCAGAGCAGATTGATGTATACACAGATATGTGCATCAGTAGAATTTTTTTTATCAGAAAAGGATGAAAAAACCTTCAAATCTTTTAAATTGTTAAAGGCATGGATAAAATGGACAACAAGAGTAACCCTGCTCTTGTCAAACTTGTCAAAACCATCTGCACATCTTAAGAGTAGAGAGGAGGAACAGTAATTCCTAGAAACCCTATGCAAGTACATCACTCAACATGTATGCTTTCTCAGATATTCTGGAGAATAATGTTTCCAAAGTGCACATGATGGCAGAATCATATACAAATACTACACCCCCTCCCCCAAAAAAAAAAAAAAAAAAAAAAAAAAAGTACCTCCCCAAATCCAACTGAAACACAATCCTCACCTGGAGAGCAATAGGGCCAAGAGCCGCTTTTCCTCTCTAGGTACATCTTCACTTGCAACTAGAAAAACTCTGCCTCGGTATTCCTTTTAAACACTTTGTCAGTACCTATGCTGAAGATATGTCTTCTCAAAATAATATATTTTATTTTGGACTAGAAGTTCTTAGGGAAGTTAGCAGCAGTGCCTTAATGAGGCTGAGGCAGAAGAAAGCACATCTGAGTGCAGACGCCAGCTCAGTTGCTTTCTTCACTGAAGACTCAGCTTCCATTTGGGTCAGAGAAGATTTTGTACAGTTTGTTCCTGGCGTATTTCAGGCTCAGTTCATACCATGAGCAGGATTTACTAGTAGTGGGCAAAGAAAGAGGGAGAGGTGAAGTGTTCTTAGGCCCTCCTGCAAGGTCAGCAGCAGCACGTGCCTAACAGGGAATTGAGATATGAGGAAGAAGCATGAGCTTTTATATGCATAAAAACTTTGTGCATGCTGAAGAATTATCAATGGGTAATTCCCAGTGAGGAGAGCAACTCAGGCAGGAGCTTTCATGCTTACTGCTAGTGGAGTGAAGGGAGAGGATGGAGAAGGAGAAAAAAAAAAAAAAAAAAAAGGAAATCAGACTGCTGTTAAGACTCCAGCCCATTCAAGCTTCTTAGCTTCTTGTGAACTGTTTTGATTACCAGGAGTCCTAGTGGCGATGTGTCAGAGGATGAGTTTGCAGATTTTTCTGTAATTCCACTTCGATATTGTAGACCTGTCAGAAAGAGCCTCCAGAAAGAAGGGAATAGTGCTCCCTTTGCTTAGAAGGCCTTGTCTTATTCTGTGGTTTAGGCCAAGTGGATTTCCGAGTGTCAGAATTTGCTGTTTCATTTCAGCATGTCTAAAAGAAGAAATGAAGGAGTGGCAAGAGAAGAGTTAACACATGGTCTCAAGAAAATACTAACGTCTTGGCCTCCATTTTAAACTTAGTCTTGTTCTAGTCACCAAAAGGAGCATGTCTGAAAAAAAATATTGTGGTGCCTTCATTAGAGAACCCACCTCCTTTCATGAAATCTGCAAGAATCAGGAGTTTCCACAAAGCTTTAGAATATGATTTCTCTTGCTCACTGTTCACCTTGGTCAAAAAGCAGAGCTACCACTAGCACCAAAACTGGCATCACACTGGTCTCATCTCTTGCTTGAAGCCATGATAGGATAGCTGACCTCCAAATGGTGAGCAGGAAGTAGAAAAAGGATCACCCTTCCAAGGATGACAACCTTAGAGTTTTTAGAGGTTTTCTTGTCCTAGAGGCAATGCTGGCAACCTTATTTAGAGCAAGATTTAAATTCCTACCTGGGGCTGCACTCTCCTCCCAGACAATAGAGGCAATGAGAGCATCCATGTGAATTTGAGAAGCAATTGCCACACACAACACCAGGTTAGAAATCTGCCAGGAATACAAAAGCCAAATGATGATGGCCTAGATAAAAAACTTTGAGCTTTGTTTCCAGGAGTGGTAGGAGGGGACTCTGTAGAGGGAACCTCCTAGATCTCCAAATATAGGTTACTAGAAGACATAGAGCTGTACCCAGAGTTAAAGAAAATGAAGCTCGGCTCAATGTCTTATACCACAGGTTGAGAGGAACTGAAGAGAAGGGTACTCACTGCCTATAGTTCATGTACCCACAGTGGCTAAGGGGAGCATCTTCTGGCTTTCACGGCTCTCGCACAGCCACAAAGAGTAAAAACATATCATAACAAACACCTCAGGAAAAATAATTTCTGACTGACAATAAAGATGAGATACCATAGTTGCGAAGACAGAACTCAGAAGAGACTACAATAACTCCACCGAGAATTACAGACATGGGAATGTCAGCAAACAAGCTCACACTGGACTAGAGGAAGCTGGGGAAGAAGGCATAGAAATAATTAATTGAGTAGAACAGCAAAAGTGTAAAAAGAAAGAAAAATATGGAGTTTGCACAAGGTACAAGGTAAAAAAGTTAAACAGAAATGAACAAATAAGTAAAGTCATGACACAGGAAAGACTTTTCATATGGACAAAAATCTAATAACTGTGACAAGAAAATTATAGCTATCCTTGCAAACCAAGGGAAAGCACACAGCAGCAAGAGAGCAGGCAGTCCCAAAAGATGAAATATTTTATGCATATGACAAAACTAAAAAGAATGAGAGCAGTTTTAAATCACAGACTAGTATCAGCACCAAGGACATGTTTGTGTGTAGTGGGCACAAAGCAGATAACACAAATAAATGGCTCCAGAGACAGCAAGAGAGATCAGAATTACATCTTCACCTCTTTGATAGAAACAGCCAGGGAAGTAAAACACAAGATAAAAGAAAAACAACATGAATCTCTGAGACCAGAACTACATATGGGACCATATGCTTGTTATCCACCCAAAGACTACACTGGTACCTGAAGAGGTATAAGCATTACAACACACCTTTCCCTAAAAAATTAAGTAAATGCAAAGGTTATTTAGCTTTATAAGCTGTAAAAACATCTTCTGAAGTTTTCAGCTCTGCAAACTGTGCTGCAGTTACCTAGCAGTCAGGAAGAGCTGGGTCTCACTAAAGCTGTGCTAAAACCCAATCCCCATCCTGAAATTCTTCAGTGAGGAAAAAGGCACCTTTCAGCACACACTTCCGCAGCTCCCTGAGTCCAGAGCTTTCATGCCAAGGTCACTTGTGCTGAGGGAACAGATCATCACCCCCACCAAAAAAAAAAAATTTAAAAAAAAAAAAAATCTGCCATATAGTTAATCTCTGACCATACCATTGTAATAATTTTCAAGAGTGGGAAGTTGTGCATAAGAAGTACCACTGACAGAGAGGACTTCAAAGTCACTCCTAGCACAACTACAAGGAAAAAAAAATGCTCAAGGGATATATCACTGATTTCCTTAAGACAGACTTGTAACAGAAAAGTGTAGCATCTGAATGAGAACATGAACTGTTAAACCAGAGCAGTTTCAGACCACTTCAAGGTAACAAAAAAAACACCAAACCACAAGGCAAAATTTATACCAGTTCTCTTGCATAGTCAGACACTGCAGAAAAAATGCTCGACACTCAAGAACATTTTAACTCTCAAGGTGATTTGAAAAGTACTTCAGTGTTACACACAGCAAGACGAAACACTGGCTCTGTACTATAAAACAGTTTCTAAAAAATTTCTGACAAGTATGTGGGAGTCTCTCTGAAACAGAAACATTTCTCAGGAGGCTCTAAAGATACAGTGCATTCCCCAGCAGGGCCACGACTACTCAAGACCCAATGCAGAGCTGTGATGCGCGTTGGGATATCCAGACAAAGCAATAGGCTACAGCCGTGCTGACACACACAGCGGATTTTCAAGCATAGTAGGAATTGCCCGTTTCACTATAAAAAACACACAATAACATCATTATCACAGACCATTATATAGACACCTGGGAACAAAAAAAAACCTGTCAGACATTACCTCAGTGACCACTCTAATCAAGGCAATGGACCATTTGCTCAGCCTTGATATCTGAAAATGTGAAGTATCATTACGGCAAACTGGGCTTCCTTGTCTTTGTGTGATTTACCTGGAAATGAGAAGTCAGGCATATCACACATTGTTTCCATAATACAGAAGTCAGTCAAATGGCAAAACTGAATAGTAGTTAAAATTGTTATGGCTATTCAAGATGAGAAGGAAAACGTGTGGCAGGCCATTCTTAACTGAAGAAGCTGATAAAATACTGCAACACCAGAAGAAGTGAGTTTAAGGCAGCTCCTGTGTGACAGTAAGACATGTACGCTGCCATCTGCCAGGCGTGCACAATTGTTTGCGCAGTGCTGAGATGCACAAGATGCTCCTAAATACAGCAGAAGAAAGGTCAGTTGCCAGAAAGGTTAAGTGATTACTTGCATTAACAGGACAACATAGATCTTATTGGTTGTAACAGGACATTAAACAGCTTATGTATATAAAGCATTTATCTTATGCTCCTCAGTGTTTTTGACACAGATTTCTCACAGGTGACAAGTTTACCAATATGTAAAGCCTATGGCAGAACAACACATAGCATAGATTATTTTTTTTCTGGAAGCACTTGATGAAAGCATGACAAAGGGCAAAGCAAAGGAGAGAGCCTGGATGTTAAACTGTTTTGGCTATCTTCCTTTTAACATTTAACAATGAATAAAATTAAAACAATAAAAAAAAAGAGCTGCAGTTAACATGAAAAGATGAGAAGAGAAAAATAATTCTGACAGAAAATGGACTTTCTTGAAGCTATTTTACTAGAAGTATATGATTATTTTCCATCCAAAACTTCCATAAAGCTTGAAACAAAATAAAAAATCTCCCCATTTAAAAGTAGGTATAACCACCCCTTGATACATACAGTACCTAAGAAAAAATGTAAATATATTTATCCTTTATTTACTCACCACCTTGTATAGTCTCAGTGGATATTAATTAATGCATGAAAATGTCCAGTGTACTTAATAACTAATTAGAGCAGAAGCTAGAGGATGTGATCCCAAATTCAAGCCTTGGGCTGTGTAAAGACATGCCCTCAATATGCTGCTGAAGACGGTGCTTGTAGCATGGGAAGGTTACAAGCCCCAGGTAGCACAGCACACTGCATTCCACGATCTCCGCTACTCTGCTCATGCACTGCCGCAGAAGTGGGGGAGCGCAAGCCTGCTCTCAGCAATATGCATTTGTGGTCACACACAGAATGATAGCGAAACAATATGCTGTTTTACAGAAATGCTGATCTGCTATCAAATACCTTTTTCCTTCCTTTTTAGTTGTAAGCCACTAAGCCACAGGAACACGGTGACTGTACGTCTGATTGCTGCAAGAGTATCAGAAAGCACCTTCGAAGTGTCATAATCTGTAATTTAAACCTGTAATATATCTTTATACACTAGACTGCAACATCCCTTTACAGGCAGGAGAGGTTTTCCTTACACATGCATTTTTAGTCAGAAAGAAGTTTCTAAGTGGATTTCAACACACAAAATAATTTACATTAACAGAAATTATCAGTCTAAAGCATGCAGCAGAGGATCTGTTTAAAGCAGTCTAAAGCAGGCAGCTCGATGAAGTTTGACACAGATGGTAACAGCTAGGACATCTGACATTACGGATGATATCATGTCCTTAAACAAATTCCATTATGCCCAGGTATGTATTGAGTTGCAGTTGTTTCAGATAACCCAGAGACCTTTCTGCCGTACGTGCTATGATACTTAAGCAAGCATCCAGCTTTCGCTTTGAATTTTGTCTCCCCTTCTCCATTTCTTTCATGTGCACTTCAGAGTATAGAAAGCATATACAATAAACCATCATCAAGCTTTCCATACTCTGTTCACCAGTATGCAAGTGGGATTTCGTTCGCATTCAGTACCACTGTGCAGATATTAGACTCAATTAAACCACTCACGCTTTTTAGAATTCTCTATAGCATTCCTCTAAGAGAATTATCACAGTGCTATCAGACCACATCTTCACCAAGAAGGTAGTCCAGGAACAAGAACATGCCATGCTGCGTTTCTAAATTACCACAAGCAGCCGAGTAAGCAACATATTAGCTGAAGAGGAAGCCAGGCATGTTTGAAAACACAATTACTGAAATGTTAATGTGTCACTGTCACTGATCTGGACTTTAGAGTTGCCTTTGCAAAGGGAAAATGACCAAAAGTGATAACTATGAAATGCAACGGGTGGGAAACTGTCACATAACTGGTGCTAGGGATCAGGGGGGAGGGAGTGTGTGTCTTTGTTTTAATTGTCGCTGATATGTTTTTATAACAATTTTTTAATAACTTGTCAAAACACCAAGTAAAACCCCACATCGATATAAACTTGTTTGAGGTTTTGCATTCTCCCCTGCAAAGTTTCCCTCTCTCCAATCATCTGTGTACATCAGAAGACCCTATAGATACTCCAAAGCATGGTTTTTATAAACTGAAATGCATATCAAGGACAGAGTTTAAAAATTATTTTAAGATTTAATGCTTCTGCCTCCTTGTGGCAGACGCTGGAATGAGCCTCCCTCAAGAGCTAGTTCAGCTGCAAATGCAAAAACACAGGAGCGTTGGCTCTCCTATAAAATCACCAGAAAGCAGCTTACATTTAATTTTTCAACTGAGTGAGAAACCACAAGAAGTTGCAGGACAAAGAGAAGCAAGAAAAAACTCTGCAGAAAATTTTTAGTGTTTCTCCCTTCTTCCCGAGTTTGTGGCCATTCAGCAAATCTCTGCAGGCACCAGCTCGAGGGAATTAAAGCTGAGCAGCATCCCACTGCTCATCCAGAGGCTTTAGCAAGCTGAGCCCAAAGTTCTCCAGCATTTTGTGAATACTGACTTTATCTCACTTATTCTTTCTAAACATTGTCTGGGAATTGGTGGCTTTGATGTGGAAAGCCTTAAATCGCTTGAGACTTGGTCTGTGCGATGCTTACTTCTTTTTGCTAAATTGATATGAATACGATATGCTGTGGTGATGGATTATTGTCACACTGCAGCAGAAGCTGGAAGAGCTGGCCTGCTCTACATGGGAAAATTATTCTCTATAACATAACACAGCATTCACAACATGCATTTAAGTAACAACACAACAGATGTAGTAATTCAGAGTAAAAGTCCAAGTGGGTCCTATACTTCTCCAGTCCTGAGAGTAGCAACTGCTTCAGGAAAAGGCACAAGAAACAGCGCAAGCCTGGAGTAGTACAACTTCAGAGTGGGTAATCCTGTCTTTTGACCCCTAGTAAATCCACAGTTTTCAGAGCCAAGAGTTAGATATGCATCATTACGCTGAATACACCTCAGTAGACTTTTTTATCAGGTCTTGTTTGATCATGTTGAACCTATCCAAACTTTCTGTATCCACAATACCGCATGGCAGTGAGCCCCCCATCTTATTTATCCCTTCCATGAGAATAATCTTGCTTTTCTTCTGGAACAGATTGCCTGATTGCTGCCTTCCAGGCTCCTGAAAGGTCACAGAGAACAGGAACAGTATTTTCCACGTAACTGTTATTCTATACACCTCTTGAAACTTTTCTCAGTGCTGTTGAGCTTTCAGCTCATTCTGCCCAAGCACTTTTTATTTGCTAGAATTGCACCATCTCACTATTATTCCGCTTCTTCAGATCCTTTAGCAATGTACTGATCATGGATGGGCACAAGAGCAAATCCAAATTGCACCCGAATGGCAACTTTTCCCTACTGTGGAAAAGGATAACTTTTTCCTACCCTTTCAACATCTTATTAATCCACAGAATGACCTTTCCTCATTTCATTAGGATTTATTGATTTTTTCAGTTTGTTTTAGGCACATTCAGCGAAGGAGTCCAGACAGACTGTTTTACTGTTGAAACCCGAGTACATTTCAGGATCCATACCACTTTTACCTAGGAGTCTTCCAGTTCCTTGATAGAGTTCAGGCAGATGCTCACCTTCCCTCAGACAATGCCCTCATGTCACTTCTAAATCACAGGTTGCAAGTTTGATATACATGACCCCAGCACCTCTTCAGGAGACTGGCATCATATTCAACATCTCCAAAAAAAGTGACAAAGTAACAAGCTGGACTTGGAAGTTTGGTGGTTTCAGTTTACTTGTGGCCCCCAAGCAAGCCTAACCAATAGTGATAGTTTTATTGTGTTCAGGGACCAAAATGAAGTAGTTCTTGAGAAAGATTGTATTAAGGGCAATATGGGAGAATGAAAGACTCAAAATTCATTCTGCAGATACTTCTATACTGTAATGGGGCAAAGTACCTAAGGAAATAAAAAAACAGTACAGTCTGTGAGTTCCTAAATATAAGCTTTCTCACTGAAGACAAAAAGTAATAGCTGAAACCTTAAACATGAGGAACTCTGAAACAGTTCTGGCACAAGAATAACCACTTAACTGTGACATGAGAACACCTGAGTTCACGGACACTTCCCATACCAGTCAAAACACACGACCTTTTATGATTTTTTTTCTCATACTTCTTAATGCAGCCATATCAACATTTTTACAGCATTACAGGCAGGATTTCATATTAATACTTGTGCTGCAAAGGCTGGTACAGCCACTATTGCTTAGTAACTATAGAACTTCTCAGATCCTAACATCATAGAAGAAGCAAGACCAAGGAGAAGTTAGGAGAAGACTCTGGACTTTGAAAAGAGCAAAGCTTAAGATAAAATAAGTATTTACTTCAGAATGCATTTTAGTTATTTGAATAACAGAATTAAATCAAAGGATGCCAGACTATTGCACTGTAATAAAAGACTTGGGTATGGTTACTAGAACTGAAAACAAGTAGCCAAAGGGCATAGAAAGCCTTTCATTCTGAACTGGCTATTTATGTTGGCCTAAAGCAGAACTTAATGCTATTTTCACTTATTTTTGAAAAGTAACTATGGAAAATTAAGTGTTTTGGCACAACTTTCCTAGATAAAAATCAATATGCAGAAAGTTATACAAACAAACATCAGATGACATCCAGCTCAAATAATGCTTTGCAATCCAGTTTGTCAATATGTAGTAATTTGATATGAGCACTGTCCTATTGCACAGAACAGAGAATACAAGTGATTGAAGCTCAGAGGTAATATATTTATTTTGCCAAACTGTAAACTAACCCTAGGATTCACTCTTCTCCCTAAAGAAGTGCAAGATCTCATGAACAACTCCTGCAATGTCCTCTTCTGGCCAGTTCATGCTTTTTAATTTTTGCTGTCCCATACTCATAGTATGCTTCACTCAGCAAGACAAAGGAACTCCTCCTTCAGAAGTTCACAAGGTAGTATGGGGTAGTACTACATTCTTCGAGAGAGAAAGTCTTGTTGTAGTTTTATTTTCCAAAGGAATCCAAAAAGGAGTTTGCTGGCCTGCTGCATAGGGTGTCCTACTACAAGGACTAAGTATTCTTCAATTTTCTCCTTGTATGGTCTATTTTCAGTTCAATACAGCTAGATTTCCACTGAGACCATAACATCATCTGTTTATGTATTCTGTCAAGTGTTCCCAAGACCTACTTCAATTGTTTTTCTAAGTGTAGGGCCTCTGCTGTAGGTCCTCAAATAAAGTGCGTGCAATATTGATCAAAGTCCTGCTCACACTCCATGCAAGATTCAATATATTCCTATTAGATGGATACAAGCGGAGCTTGATGTTTACCAGGATAAGCAAGCACTGTACTTGCAGAAGACAATAGAGCTCAGTTGTTCTAAGTGGCTCAGAGTTTTGTCTAGTCTTTGGAGACCCATCTAAAAGTCACTGGGAGGATTAACAACATTTTTTCCCCAAACTCCTTACAGGGAGCCATGGTTATGGAGGCACACAGCAAAATTTTGCTTACTGCCTTCACTGCCAACAAATGTAAATCATGAAAAGAAAGTTTGTGTGCCTTAAGTCTAAGACACATTATCATACTCTGCCCAATTATAATTTTCCTCCACAAGTTTTGGATGTGTATGTTAGCAACCCGCATACAAAACGCTAGTTTTCCCTTCTTAATTTTGCAACTGTCCAATTAACATCTGCATTTTAACCTGCGCACGAAGAGGGATTCAAATCAATCTCATCCACCAAGGCACTGTCACTCATTCATTGCAGTTCAGATGCTTTCCTCAATTGAACACCATTCACAGTAGCAAAAGAAACCAACAAAACTGCTCATTTTGTTAGAGTCAAGTTCTTCTTACACTGTTGATCTCAACTTTATGTTTTCATTGAAGCCTATACGATTTCTATTTTGACTACTTCTGCCTTTTCAATAGCTTGTTAGTGGCTATTCCTTCATCTTTGAAGGTTTAATTCAAGTTTGTACCCCTGTGCAAATTTTCCCCTGACACATTAATAATTATCTTTCACATCCACTAAAGCTGAAACAAGAAATACAGTGGATTTATGTCAAAATCTAAGCCAAGCTTGTACAGAATTGCATTATCCAGTATTTTGCCTACATTATCCCTGTTTCAGATTCTTTCTTAGAAGAGCTGAATATTTCATTTAGACCGGAATTAGGGTCCCAGCCTCCAACATCAGTGAACTTTGAGGTATAAGTTATTTGTAGGGCCTTGGTTTTTTTAACAATCCCATCCCCCAGATGTGTGAAACACTGGTAGTTATTAAGATACTCCCAGTCCAAGCTTGCTTCATAGATAGAATGATGGTCACTCTACAGAATGTTTTCAGACACTGGCAGAACTGCAGGGTACTAAAGATAATCACCATGGACCTATCCAGTAGGATACCAAACTATGGATAAGACAGAGTAAGGCAAACTTTGGTGAATTTGGGGAAGCTAACTAGTTTCCACTGGGAACACATGAAGGAGTTATCAAATAATTTCCCTCTGGTCATCAGGATGACAGAAGATCTCTAGATATGCTGGGAGAACCATCACCCTTAACCTCACATTGAATTCAATCACCAATACAAAAGTCTCATTTTTTTTCTAGCGCCATATTCGTGTATTTCTGGTAACTTCCACCAATGCTTAGCATTAACCAGTGAGTAACGGATTCGCTGGTAATACAGAATGGCAAAAAAAGCTATAATTTCCTAAGAAGTACAGTTTGATTCCAAATATCAACATAGCTTAATTGGACAAAAAAGGAACACTCAGACACTCAGTAGGCAAGTAATCTGTACCCCGAAACATGAGGACTAGTAAGGATCCTGATATAAATTAATTTTACCAGTGTTCAATCACTATTCAAGCTTGTGTAGACAGCAGAGCTCACAAACTGTTCAAGTAAACCTGAAATACTGAGATCTCTAAATAAGGAAAGATTCTTAGCCAAGACCAGTTCCAAGATTAGACAAAGAGATTCTAGAAATAGCCCACATTCAGAAAACAACCCAGGACAAATAGATTGACTTTGAAAACACAGAATATCTGTTCTCTGACTTTGAGTTAAACTGAATTGTATCTGTTGACAAACTAGTCCATATGTTCAAGAGGTGTTTTCCATCTCCAACTTTTATGATTCATACATAGATTGCAATTTCATTGCTATGGGGTAAATACATTTCAAATTAGACTACATGGAAAAGCTCTAAAGCTCTTGACAGTTGCAGCAAATGCCTTGTCATTTCTCATTACAAAGTATAACCTGTCTTTATAACCAAATTAGCTTTTTCAGCTATTCCCTCAAATGTAGCCTGCACACCTATTTTTGTTGATCGACCAATTATTTCTTTCAGCTTTGCATGGTTAACTAACAAACAATGATCATCATTTAGATTATTAAAACAATCCATCAACTAGCTTTATTCTCTTTCATGTGAAAGATAGGAAAGGTGAAAGGTTTCAGAGAACTTTTTGTCAGGACCTTGTTTAGAAAGGCAGAGAAACACTTCTATGCCACCAGCCCTGATCTGACCATCTTCCCTAGACATGCTCCCAACCCCAGACCTGCCCCTGGACACAGCTCAATGCCAGCTGCTTCTCCTCTGAAGGTTAGCCCTACCCCTCAGCTAATGTTTGCTCTGGAAAATCATCAACCCCTTTGTTAGTGCAGCTGATGGGGGATCCAGCCATGGTCTCTTGATTGCATTTCCTTTCCAGGCTTCAGGAGAATGAAAGATGAGAGGCACAAAGAACAGAGCCCATCTGTTAGTTTTAAATAATAGGCCAGGGGGGCAAAAGTCTCCTAAAAATAAATTAAACTCTTCTGCTCCCACCTATCTTCCAATCTTCAAAAACAATGGAACACTGAAGAAAGTGGGATGGACACGGTAGTACACATGTTGGCTGCAACTTGTCATACTAATTATCTTTTGCATCAAATTGATTGCATTAACCAGAAAGCAGAATTTTAAAAATAAAACTCTATAAACTGTTCATTCCAAGAACAATTAAATCTAAAGTAAGAAGAGTCATGACGAATTGCTGACAAGTGTTAAAACATCATCTGCTGGCAGCTTCTTTTTCTTTTAAGAAGATGTCACAGAAAAGTCAAAACCAGTAAGTCTACAACAGAAGATATCAAATGACACATTAATAAAACACAAAAGAAGGTGTTTGTGTGTAAAATCCTTTGTCAATCTTTGCTATTAGTCAACTCACACACATCAGGGATACTACAGACAGCGCAATGGAAAGACCCCACTGTAAGATTATGTGCTGCTTCAATATTATCTGAAGTTTATCTGACAGGATTTGGACCTTGAGAGAACTCAGGAATAATGTTGCTAAGTGCAGCAAGGAGACAGTTTCCTTAAAAGACTCACAAATTTAAAGAGTTCTGAATTCAATCAATCCAATATAGAATTTTGTTAGAATTCAACTGTGTAGCCATGCGAACAACAAAACTAATTAAGCCAGATAGTGAATGTACACGTGTCTTGCAGCTGATTGACTTTAACTGAATTTTTCCTTAAGCTCTGGGGTGAGCTCATCCCTTAACCAGAAAATCTGCACCGGAGAGAAAGTTTAGCCTTGTTCTTGAAAAAACACAGACACCAACAACTGAGTCTTTTGCCTCATTGTCAGGAAATCCATAAGATCATTCTCCCACATGAACTGCCCGATGGCTAGTGAAGGGTGATCTCATACTTTCCTTTGGTGTGGCATTATCAGCCTCTCTCCCCCACTGTGCTCTTACAATTCACATAGAAACTCCACATCTCTGGAGGGCTCAAGAAACTGGCACCCTTCCCTTTCTTCACCAAATTTGGTCAAAATAGGCCAAGTTATAGGGAGCAGTCAGCACTCAGATAAAATATCAATGAACTTCATTCGCTAAGAAAAACAAGCTAAAGAATTATGGGAGGAACATTCCAGGAAGTTCTCAAATTGACCCTCCGCAGTTTTGAAATGAGGTTTCCAAAAGAGGTAGGGCACCTTTCAGTGACAATACAACATGTGACACAGAGAAAATTTTGACTTTATTAACTTAAAATTAGTAGAACCCTATTGGTTTTTGTATTTTTTAAATCTTATAAAATTCCCCTTCTAGAAAAAATAGTTGAGTGACAAAATAAGTGCAGCTGACAGACACTTTCTGGAAATGTTTCATGCCTATGAAAGTCATCGCAAAAGCTGTTACTTCCCCCTCATTCCCAGCACACACACTTCTCTAGGCAAACTTGAGCACATTGAGCAGACACTTAGCATAACACAGTCATTTGGTATTTGCCATCAAAAATAATTACATAAAAAATAAATAGAGTAAAAAAAGTTAGCTAGTCTAGAAAAAATTCTATCATGGCAGCTATTTAGAAACATCGTTTTGAACTAAAGCCTTTTCCCCTGTATGCTGATTTTAAGATTAGCCAGGCTCTAGATGGAATCTTCTGAACCTCAACTTGAAAGTGCAACAAAATACCAATAGTATCTCCGACTTTGAGTAATGATGAGAAAGGAAACCCGTTATGTTTCCCTCTCACACTTGTACAAGAGAAAACACAATACTTCATCTTAGAAGAGCCATCTTAATAAGTTTCCATAACCATTACACCTAAACTTTCAGGTTTAAATACCATAATTAGGAGAAAGCTCTAACCTTTGAATCATCAGGTCAGTGTTGATATAGCATACATACAGGACACTGGGGGGGCAGGGAATAATCGAACAGCCAGTTAAAAAAAATGTTGCAACAATGCATTAAGCAAAAAGTGCTTGAGAAATTTAACATAATTAGTTTTAACATAATTAACATAATCATAACTTCTGCAAAGCATGCACTCCCCAGACTTTCAAGTAATATAATTCTAGACTCACATAGTAGTTGTGTAGTGTGAACTAATGCCTAAATCCCATGTTTGGTGAGGGATATCATAGAATGGTTTGGGTTGGAAGGGACCTTAGAGATTGTCTAGTTCCATCCCCCCTGCCATGGGCAGGGACACCTCCCACTAGACCAGGTTGCTCAAAGCCTCATCCAGCCTGGCCTTGAACACCTCCAGGGCTGGCACATCCACAGCTTCCCTGGGCAACCTGTTCCAGTGCCTCACCCTCACGGTAAAGAATTTCTTCCTTATATCTAGTCTAAATCTGCCCTCTTCCAGTTTAAATCAATTACCCCTTGTCCTGTCACTACATGCCCTTGTAAACCCCAGCGCTCCTGTAGCACACTTCAGGTCCTAGAAGGCCACTATAAGGTCTTCCCGGAGCTTTCTCTTGTCCAGGCTGAACAACCCCAACTCTCTCAGCCTGTCTTCATAGAAGAGGTGTTCCAGCCCTCTGATCATCTTCGTGGCCCTCCTCTGGACCTGCTCCAACAGCTCCATGTCCTTCTTGCATTGGGGGGTCCAGACCTGGACACAGTACTCCAGGTGGGGTCTCATGAGAGCAGAGAGGGGCAGAATCACCTCCCTCGACCTGCTGGCCTCTTGATGCAGCCCAGGATCTGGTTGGCTTTCTGGGCCACAAGCACACGCTGCAAGCTCATGTTCAGTTTTTCATCTACCAAGACCCCCAAATCCTTCTCAGGGCTGCACTCAAGCCATTCTCCTCTGTCGTGGTTTAGAAATGCCACCGGAGGACAGTCCTTTGTAAAACAGCTGTTGGGCTGAGGCAGGGACAGGGAGGGTTTCGCTCACCACTTAGGGTCATGGGCAAGAAACTGACACGACTTGGGAACAACAAAAAAAACCAGTTGAATTTATTAACTATTTATGACAAGAAGCAAGATACTGAGAGAGAGAAACCACATCTTAAAAAGGCACTTCTCCCCCACCCCTCCCTTCTTCCCAAAGCCCAAAGGCTTTGTTCTGTACCTTCTCCGCACCGGTGATGCAGGGAGACAGGGAATTGAGAGTGCAGTCAGTCCGCCGCTTCTTCCTCCTCAGTGGAGGGCTCCTCACAGTCTTTCCTGGCTCCAGCGTGGGGTTCCTTCTCATGGGAGAGTCCTTCTCAAACTGCTCCAGTGTGAGTCCTTTCCACCCAGGGCCACAGTCCCCCAATGACTGCCCAGCTCCGGCTTGGGTTTCTACAAAGTTCCAACATGGGGCCCTCCATGGCTGCATCTTCTCATGGGCTGCACCAAGGGACAAACTGTGCGTCACTATGAGTCTTCACCACGCTGCAGGGGAAATTCTGAGGGTGCTCCCTTACTTATCACTCCTGTTCTCTGACCAAGTGTCTGCGTAGCCGTCTTTTCTTAAATCCTGCGTCTCTCTCCACCGCAGGTCTTCACAGAATCACAGAACGTTAGAGATTGGAAGGGACCTCGAAAGATCATCTAGTCCAATCCCCCTGCCGGAGCAGGAACACCTAGATCAGATCACACAGGAACGATCCAGGCGGGCTTTGAATGTCTCCGGAGAAGGAGACTCCACAACCTCTCTGGGCAGCCTATTCCCTCAGCTCCCAGGAAGAAAAACGGACTCTCAGGCAAGCCATGGCTGAGGCTTGTGCTACAGCAGTTCGGTTCACAGAAGCCAGGCAGGCAGCTGGACAGTTCCACCCAAGCCGGGCCCTGCCTGGGCTGCACCAAGCCCATTGTTCTGTGCCCCCTCTTCAATATGTTATTCACAGAGGAGCTGATGGGCTCAGCCCCGCCCAGCCTGGGGTGGGTCCAGCCTGGAGCTGGGGAAACTTCCAGCAGTTTCTCACAGGGGCTAGATCGGTGGTACTCCTTCCCCCACTGTCTTCCCCAGCTACTAAAACCTTCGGAGCCAGGAGTGGGGGTGAACCTTTAGCAGTCACTTACAGGAGCCACCACTGCAGCCCCTCCCTTGCTACCAACAGAGCTAGAGTCCAGGGAAACCTTTAGCAGTTACTTACAGGAGCCATTACAGTGGCCCCTCCCTGGTACCAGACAAAACCCAACCACATCCTCCCAGCCTGTATTTGTGCTTGGGATTGCCTCGACTCGTGCAGAACCTTGTACTTGGCTTTGTTGAACTTCACGAGGTTTGCATGGGCCCACTTCTCAAGCCTGTCCAGGTCCCTCTGGATGGCATCCCTTCCCTGTAGCACGTTGACTGCACCACACAGCTCGGTGTCATCCGCAAACTTGCTGAGGGTGCACTCGATCCCACTGTCCATGTCACCATATGTATGTATATAAATCTCTAACCCCGAGTGATCTTTGAGGGACCAGTTATATAGATTGCAGAGGACAGTTAACCTCCATTTTGTCACTTACACTAACCCATGAATCTTAAGCCCTGCTGTTAAATATAATTTTTAGTTTATTTCTAAAGATACCCAACAACCAACATAGTACTGCAGGATGAAGATTACTGATGCTATCAAGACACAAAATGTTTCTCCATAAGCAGTAAGAGAATAAATGGGGTTAGACCTTATCTACTACTATGGCTTCCCTCCAAGCACAGGGTCTCATCCTGTTTGTAGTGTAGGAGACAACTTTACTTTTATTCAGTTCAGTAGGCTGCTTGGTAATTTTGCCGACATAACAGGCAGCATACTTGGATGAGCAACTTTTGCTATGTACATTTACTCATATTCTGCCACTGACCAGAAGCAATCAGTTTCCTTTGAGTTACCTGCTTTTTATTTTGCAAAAAAAACACCTTAGCTTTTCAAGGATAAGTTTATGTTGTACTTTGCTTAGCAACAGATACAACAGCTCCCGAGTCTCATTTGGCCCAGTTATCTTAATACAATAAAAACAGCTTACACATCTTGCTGTACCTATGCATTTAACTGAGTAGCCAAGTCAGTGTGCCCCCCTCTCTTGTTACTTGCACAGCAGCCACAGAGATTAACAGGTCTGCTCTGCTCTTGCCAATGACCTTGGTGAAGTTGGGTTTGTCAGCACAAGCTGCAGATTCCCATTGCTTTAAAAAACAGATGTCAGGTGCAATCTTCCCTTGTGATGGCTCACCAGAAGCACCATGCTAGAAGCAGTGGCCCACAGATTTTACTGAGGAAGCATCAAACTCTGAAGTCAAGCAGAGCCTTTAACAGCAGGTTTCCAGTTGACTGGAAGAAACCAGCAACCTCTAGAAGAAGAAATAAGCAAGTGCTACAAGAGGTGAGACACACAAGAAAAACAGTGTCTGTTAGTCAGGGCTGTACTTGACTTGGCTACCTACTACATGGGTCAGTCTTTATTAATAGCAGACAAAATCCCACACAGCTATAATGTGCATAACACAGCAGATACTATGGATAGAATAAGAGCAGCAAGCTCAGAGTACTTCCCACAAATATTTTATTTTTTCTATCCTTTAGTGAACTTCAAAGTGTAATAATTCTTTTATACATCTTGCCTTCCAATGAGTATTTCCCTAACTAATCTAGCTTCTGCAAGGCACTGCCTCCACCTCAAATTCAAGTTTAATGAATTATCTAAGGTAAACCTAACAGAGGCTTATTGAAATTCAGTGAATCTATTTGACAACATATTAAAGAAACTTTTAAGAATTCATTTTCTTCATTCCATATTTTATTCTGTGTGCTTATCCAAAGATGATTTAAAAACAAATGTAACTAGGATCAAAGTGCAATGAGAACCAAGTTCAAGTGTTGTAAAACTATGATGACATATGGTGTAGAGGTATGTACAGTTCTGAAAAGATGTAATATGGAGAGGAGGTATTTAGGGATTTTATACTCAATTTATTGCAAAACTGACAAATTTCCCTCATTAACTCTGATTAAGTCCACTGAATTTTGCTACGGGTTTTGGTTATACGCCAAGTGTCAGGAGGCAGAACATATTTCTGTGGCTTGGGTTGTCTGGTCTGCTTTTGGAAAGTTGCCAGATCTCATTTGACCTTTATAATAAGGTTTAACCCCAGTAGCTGGACTAAGTCACTCTCATTTAGATGAGCAAACTGGTGCAGCTCAAACTTAGGTCAACAGTGAACGAATGTTGTTGCCATTTGACAGATGTTCAGTGGTTTCTGGGAAAATTGTTGGTGTTCTCAGTACATTTTCTAGTGGACAGGCACTTAACCTAAAGTTTACTGCCATGGTTTGCAGTGCTCAGCAGAAAGGCAAATGTCTGAGTCATCAGGGAGACAGTGACTTTCTCAATACTGACCTCTTCCAAGTCAGACTTGAGACACTGAAGAGAAAAAGCCCAAAGAAGATTCAAAACACCCGAACACAGGAATCTTTATGGTATTTAGAACTAGGTATCTTCCACTACCTTAAGAGTAAAGTCACTTCACAGGAATGGATCTTTTGAGCCATTGCTAACAAGTGTTCCAATGACCTTTATGTTCAGGTAACATGCTAGATCCCATCAAGGAAACTCACCATTACCCATCCCCCTTCTCTAACAAGTGATGAATTCTACCTGCAGGTCCCTATTATTTTGGATACAAGCAGGCTGCAACAATCCCAGCTACTACTGGTTGAACCACCCCAACTACTACCAGCAGCCATACCTGGAATGTCTTCTTAAAACTAAATGAATGTTCTTCTCTTATACTGAATGATTGATCACAAGGTTCGTTTTTACCTCAAGCGCTGTGAAATAGACTACTGACGTGACAACTATGTATAATTATCTGCTTATTGACACATTACTGCTCCAACACATATACAGGAAGAATACAAGAGCAAAAACAAGGCACGGGGAAAGCAGGGACACGTACACATAATAGGAAAGAAACAACAGAGAGCTAAGTTACATATACTGAAATCTCTGACCTGGAATTCAATGGAACAGCTGCCACAAAAAGCTGGAATATCATCCTTCCTAGCTTCTGTCTTCTTGAGTGGTATTTCCATCTTCTTAATCATAAAGAAGCTGTATTATAAACTATCACAGGGAGTGGCAGAAGAGTTGGCCTATTTAAAATTATATCCTACACTTAATGTTTATCAACATCCACTGTCTGTTCCAATCCCTCTAAGAAAACTACTAACTGCTGGGTACTAAAACACAGTACTTATTTCTATGTTTAAAGAGCAGAATATTAAAGAAAAGACACATTCTGACCTTAATTAAGGCACTGATGCCAAGTTCAGCAATGCACAAAGCCTTGACTATCCGCAAGAAAGCAAGAAGCTTGTGTTGACACCACCAGAAAGCCACAGCGATCATTATGTAACAAAGCAGCAGTGGAGCCAGACAGAGGAATACTATGGAAGTTAGACAAGAATCCTCCTGTCCTGTGGCCCGTTGGACACCATTTCACTTTCTGCATTCTTACTTCATTAGCTCATAGGCTAATGTCTTGCTAATAGATATGGGGAGGGGAAAGATGCTGAAATGTTCTGTATTATTTTTAATGCCATTTAAGACACACCAATTATTCTGCAGGCTCATTTAGCATGTAATACTAAAGATACATTCATATATTTCTAGAAAGTAATATAATCTAAGCACCTCTAAAGATACTCCAGCTAACAACCCTTGTGCAAGAGACCTGGAATATTGTCACGAAGTCGCCAGCCAACAGTGGGAGACAAAATGAGTTGTCAGACTTGACCAGCTTCCTAGCATGCCTACGAGCAAGACAAGACAGCCTGTCTCAGTCATTTAGAGGGAAGGTATCACTGGCTTCTGCTTGCATATAAAGTGAATTTATTTGTGAGAGCTGTTTAGATGCTACCCATTTTTTGCCTCTCATCAACAGTAGGGACATAAGCAAGTTACGAGGACTGCTGTCCCATTTTTCTTTCTTTTAGGATGCTTCACCTATGGTTTCTTTCAATGCCTCAAGCTTAACCTGGCATCTGAAATATTGCATTTCTTCTGTTTTTCTAAGGAAAAAAATATTTTTTTCTTCATTTCTACATCTGCTTTGGCTATACCACCCCAATGGTTCCTAGCACTTAGTTCTCAAGTTATTACTACTAATAAATGAATTGTTAAAATTGCTTCTAGGGGCAGCTGAGCTGCAATACTGAGTGCCTCGTGTCCCACCCTGCCTGGGTACCTATGGTTCCTAATGAGGGACAGACTGTCCCACACATGGATATGACAGCAATATATGATACCCTGCCTTGGCTGACATCCCACTCAGCGAAAGCGGCATCACATTAGAAATCAGCTATATCATTGTGCCTGATAAAGTGCCACTTCCTCCTTCATTTTCATCAGCAGTAAGAGCCAGTTGCACTTCAGGAAGCACACAGTTTTCAGAGTACCACAGAAGGACTAAGTTCTCTTCAGAACTTCTCACAAAATTGCTGCAGACTTCTTCACACATCAAGCAATGTCACTAGCCAAGAATGGCAGTGTAGGCAATTTCAGCTCATTAGCATCAGTTTGTACGTTCTCCTTGAATCCATCCCTCAAGCCATTTTAGTGCATCTGAAGGCAGTAAGGTCAAACACAGCTCCATGGATGCCAGTTCAGAAGCTGAGATTTGGTTTTGCCTCCCCCGCCCCCTCCCATCCTTTAATTAAATAGATTAATTCTTTGGCTCCAAAAAAGATCAGCCTTTTAGATTATTGGCTTCTTATTCTGACATTGAGAAAGTGGAGTGCTTGAAAAAAAAAAGCTATCTGGTAGCAGGTAGTAATGCCTCGTTCCTTCTGACTGCCCTGGGAACCTCTTAATCAAGGTTTAAAGATGCCTCCCCTGCAACAAGACACTTTCCCAGGCTCAAGGGGCAGGAAAAAAAGAACAAAACAAACCAACCATTTTCTGAACAGCTTCATATCAAAAAAACCCTGAGTACACAAATTCCACGTGTCCACAAGAGCAATGAGTTAACAGGAATTTATTAAAAACCTTCCCCAGATAGTGTATTTGAGATAGATAAACATGCTTCAGCTTATCGAATACAAAATATAAGCATGTCTGGGTAGCACAAAGCAAAGTAAGTCAGAGAAAAATGTGTTATTTTTCAGTGACTCATTGACCCCACCTGCAGAACCCTTTCAAATCTCTCACCCAATGGACCTTCAAGCTTCACACAGATAGAGGAAATGAAAAAAAAAAACTTGGGGGAGGGAAGGAGGAAATCAATTTAACTTTTAACATTTCTTAGATGTATCAAAGGTCTCAGCCGTGTAGTTCTATTAGGTTTCTGTGTGGATTCTTGTAAGATGTATGTGGAAAAGCCTTCACTGGGTTCACTGCATGAGACTGAAGAAAATGCAGACAATATGAATTTGAACTTTAATCTTTCTCTGTTCTGGAAAGCCATCTTCAAAAAAAGTTTAAATAAACTATATATAGATGCTGGCAGGTTGCAAGGCTGAATACAAATCTCGGATCCAATGCAAATATTTTGTCATTCTCAGCTCATGAGAGTGCACAGCAGTATTCAGGTCGCCCAAACTGAACCACGGCATGACTATACATCCTCACAGTTGGTACCGGTATTTGTAATATCCGTGAGGCAAGTTTATAAGCTTATTAAACACAGAAGACAAAAGCTTACTATAAACAAGGATGAAAAATAAAAGATTAGAGCATAAGTAACAAAGGAAGATGAGATTAAAATGTGTGGGGTACAACATAGGTGGAAGAGAATTACCACAGGCATGCTTTAAAACAGTATGGCAATATTTTTCCTGCAGACACTGAATAGTCTAGACATACTTTCAAACAACATTCCTGGTAGTTAGCCCCTCAACTCTACTAGTGATTTGACAGGGTTGTAACACTATGAACAATCTTTATTATGTACTTATCTCTCCCCCCCA
>NW_010121552.1:22596-33835 GCF_000699245.1 Pterocles gutturalis
CCCCAAATAGGAAATAAGGTGTGTAAAGTATAAAGTGCATTTCATACGATTTGTTAGGATGATCTCCTTCTGACTTAGGAATGTGTATCCCATTAGCATTAATGGGCAACTGCAGACATGCAGAAAGAGAGGAACAGTCATTACTGTTTCAGCCTTGCACATATAAGTGGTACTCCATGAACTTTTTCTTGCACACTGTCTGATGCTGTAGGATGGGGCAAGCAATAACCACTGAAAATAATTAAGCCTCTGCCTACGTATTTTTCATTTTTACTCCCCAACGATGAAAACTCAATGTTCAAAAAGGGAAGGAAAAACAAAACATTAAACCTGTAGCAAGCAAAAAAACCCCTACTTTTATGGGGAGAGGAGGCACAAGACTCTTTCCATACTTTCTGAAAGCAGAACTATTAAGATTGGAAGAACGGTGAAATAGAGAGCTAACAGCCCGTGAAGCACATAGCCACCTCCTTTTCCATCCTTATTTGAGTACAAACAAAATTCATAGTTCCGTTGGCATTAGCTTTTGAGGTCAAATCTCAACTTATTGGAAGTTTCCTCTCTTAGCGTATACATGTCTTTCAGAAAAAAGAAAAATCCAGCATGTCAGATCAAGGATTTGCTCACCAGGATAAATGAAATTTTTCATAGTGTCAGGGTAGGAGGTTGTTGATTTGGAGTTTTTCTTTAAGAGCAAGTGAAAGCAGAAAGAGGTCAGAAAGAAGCAAAGGTAGAGGTTGGCAGAAAGCGATGTTAATATGATCAATACTGAACAAATACTTGAAGAGTTTTTAAAGATGAAGTCACTTTAGTTGAAATATGTTGAGCTTTGATTACAAAGCAAGCCATGTCCTTGTCTGTAGTGCAAAAAGTCTTTTGCTTTTGATAAAGTAACAGAAACCCTGAATAACATTTACATTCTTATTGAAAAAAAATTAACAATAATATTGCTTCCTGGCTATCACTGAACAGCTTTCCAGCTTCAGTCTGGGTTTATAACATTACTTCCTGAAAGTTTTGGCCATCATAACCACTTCACAACTCAGTTGTTTTAAGTAGTGCAAAAAACATCGGGGCGGGGAGGAGGGAGCAGCGTGGGAGAACATGACTTCACGTGCTGCTGAAAAGCATCAAACACACTTCTGGCTTAAGTGTCAAGATGCAAAGGATAGGGGGGATCCAGCTGTAACAGCCATCCCTGACAACCCAGAGAGAGGCAGCACTGTGTTAGAGGAGTCGCAGCTGTACAAGCCCCTCCATGAGCACCAACTGCCTCCAACAGTTTGCCACACAATATCCGCCAACAACCTCAGAGATCAGCATGACCTAGTTGGATGAATGCAGGTAGGTAACACTCTCAGATCCCCTCACAGATTCATTTTAAAAGGAAGCATGTGTCAATCTGAGCTTCATATCCTTTTTGACAAGGGCGTATTACCTGATGTGGCTGTGAACTGGACCATCTGCTGTAGGAAGGAGCACCAGAAGTCTTGTTGGCTGTAGTTCTCTGCAAAATAAGAGATAGACTTGTTAAATATTCACCAACATCTCCACCATACATACAGTCAGGTTCACCATTCTCAACCATGTAATCTCCCATAGTAAAAAAAAAAAAAATCCTAAAAAAGCCTCAAGGAACCATAAATATGATACAGTAGCATTAAAATCACAGAGACAAAATCTTGATTGTTTTGCTGCCAATGCTCTGTTCAGCTTTGGACCTCAGAACCTCAATTTTCACCTCACCTTATGCAGGTCACCTAGATGCAAATTTAAATGCTGAGCCCTAACCTAAACTGGGGCCGTTAAAGCACTACTCTTCAGCCAGGTAATTCACTCAGATTAAGCAAATGTGCTCTAAATTCACATTTATTCCAGAAAGGCATCATTAAAGGGGTTTGCCTGCCTGTTCTGAGAAGTTATATCTGTATTTTTCCGTAACTCATAGTGATGTTTCATTCCATACTTCATACCAGTTTTACAGAAGCTGTTTTTAACTCATAGAAAAATACAGCAGAATTGTTCTTTCAGAATCACTTCACCTTACGCAGAAATGAAACATGTATATTTTTGGAATAGGCAATAAAAGAGATTAGTTATTTACCAACTTCTTTGTGAAAAAAAAACAGTCTTTATGATTTATCCCTGCACTTCTTTCACCCACGTCTCTGTATTTGTTTTCTGAAGCACTAAGAAAAAAGACCATACCATGGACTTTCACATCCGTACCATATTTCCATAGCCATATCATGTGTCACATACAGACCTTATACTCAAACTCCTTTTGATATCATGGAAGAATCAATGCAATATGGTGTCTAGCAGAACATCACCAACTAGAGCCTAGCGTAACACAGAACTCCTCCAAATCCACCTCTCGCTTCTGTGAATTTTGCACTTCTAAAAAATACCCTACAATACCATAGTCAGTAGGCAAATAATCTTGCAATTATATCACTACTATATTGCATAAGCTTAGGTATTACAGAAACCAGTGACAGCAAGGCTATCTGGATTTGGAAGATCAGGTAGATTTGAGTTGCCTGCTCATGAGGTCTGAATTCAGGCAGGGTTTCTAGACATGAGATACTAATTTATCAGTACATTATGTCACCAGCAGGATGTTAATAGGGGGACAGATTCATATTTGAAACATATGGACATAAATTATACTAAAAAAATGCAAGTAAGACAATCCATGTGAGATTTATACCACAATGTAGTATATTAAGTATGAAAATAAATAGCTTATGGCTTTTAACACCCAAGGATATAGTACATTTCTATGCCAATTATAACCACCAGGGCTTATACATCATTATATATTCTAAACTGGCATGTCATTTCCACTAATGAGAAACAGCCACTGCTGCAATTGAGCTTTTGTGTTAGTCTATCGAGAAACAGTTATTTTACAAATTTAATTATTAGCATTACTGTATAGTGTATTCAACTTCTGCTAGACACCTTAGAAGGATAGACGTTTTAATAAACAGATATGCCATGCAACAGAATAATAATAAAGGCCCTTGCGATAGGAACTTTAGAAAAGACAAACTGCACACAAAGTTCACTGCAGCTTTATAAAAACTGGTGAAAACTCTCTCCATCTGCTTCAGAAGAAAGACTGGTCAGTCTATGAATAGCAAGTTGAATAACAAGCTTTTCTGGAAGCATCTGGAAGTTGTTTCCCAGCAACATGCCTTTCCACAAGCACCACACACCTTTCTTAATTAATATACATATAATGTGTGTCTGTCTTTAGTATTGTCTAACACTTGCTACTGCTAGTAGCTACATTTCCTCTACAGCAATCACTCTTTTGAACTCTTCCACTTCAGTTTCAAGGACATCCCAAAGACAGATATCCCACAGAGAAACAGCACTGCAATATTACAGTGAAAGAAGAGAACCTGTTCCAGGCCAGGCAGCCAGCAGACTAATACGTCCAAAGGCAAGGGCAGAGAATCATTTTTTTGTCTAACTTTACAAGCAAGAAAGGACCAGAGCCTCAGAAGTATTTGGAAGCTGACCTCCATTTTTCCAGTTTAATTAAGAGGAAGACACTTTAAAAATACATATTGTAAAAACAACAGTATGAAAGGTCTAAACTCAGCATTTATTTTCCCTATCCTCCCAGGCTTTTTATTTTTCTATCCATTCCTACATCAATAAGTAGAATCCCTTGCATGATTCAAGGCCATCAAAATTGGTTATAGAGCAAAGGCTTACGCACAGAAGCTTCTACATCAGATCATTTGGAGTAGATTCTGAAATATACGGAGAATATTTTTCCATCTTAGCTTCTTTCCAAGTTCTACCAGACCACAGGAAAAAACCTGAAGGCTAGACCACATCCCCTGCTTGTCTCAGCAGTTAAAATATCAAGGCACATGACTTAAAAAAAAAATAAATAAACCCCACGCATGAACAAACTCCAAACAGACACACATACATCCACACTCTCACTCTTATTTCCCTGCCATCAGTAGCAACTGGACAACCACCTACCTCTAGGAATATGACCCTTCGCACCCAGCAACCAGATCACAAGCTAGACCACACTCTTTGCTAGACAAACAGCTTTTGCATGCAGCTTGCACCACAAAGCACCACAAAGCAGACCCCAAGATGTTGCACTTTCACTAGGTATTTTACCAGGGAGAATCTAGATTGTATTTAGCCCCTTAAGGCACATCCCTTTCTTCAGTAAAAATAAATCACCTTCCTCATCACTCTCCCTCTTAAAAAAGAAGGAACATACACAGAACATTTAAGGACATTCCCTCAGGCACAATTAGCACTTGAGCACAAGCCCTGGACATACACCCCCTCTCTGGCCCTGCAGAGCTCTCTGACAGCATCACTTGAAACATCTAAACCAAGTACATTCCCAACTTCCCCAGAACCTCCAGCAAGCCCACCTCTCTCCCCTGGCTAATTTTATATCAAGCCCTTCTACCTTCCCAGTTCATTTCTGCTCCCTGCAAGCTGTCTTTCAGCCACACATAGGTACAAAACCCCCTCCCCAGCTATTAAAAACTAATTAGGACTGCCTGTTCTATTTAGCGGCTTGTTCATTATGTCCTTGCCCCTCCTCCTCAGTCCCCCCACCTGTGAAGGGGGGTTAAACTCACAGAGTTGCACCAATGAGTGTTTGCTGAAAATCTTAGAAAGGTAAAACAATTTTCCCAGTAGACTGTACTTCTGAAGACAATAAACCCACCAACTGGATATGTGGGTTTTGGTATCTGAGATGGAAGTTATGGAAGAAAAGAAGAGAGAGATTGGAAAACTGGTGGTCTGTATGTTGTGTGCTGCTGCCCAGACACCAGTCAGTATGAGAGGAGAAAATCTGATGTAGGCTCAGGTGCAATGCATTCTTCAAGCACATGGCTGGACCCAGGCCTGAACATAATGAACACCAGGCTGCCTCCAAATCCCAGTGAGAGCGGGAGAAAAGTACTTTTTATAGCAATTAAGTGGCACAGATAGAAGAAGAGCAAATGATGCAGTGTATGTGCAAAGCTGCTGTTTTACATGCAGTTTGCAGGAAAACTGTTTTCTCAGAAGATTCCTACTACTGAACACAGTAGATAACAGAGCAAGAAGCCAAAAAAAAAAACCAAAACTTTTAGGAGAAAAAATGGAAATCTGAATATGCCTCAACAGGAGAGCTCATGAAAAGATATGTTACTATTTCACTCTTGGGCTAAGGCTATTTGTGACTGTATAGAATACAAGCCAAGATCATATACAGTCCATAAATAATATCTCATTCAGTCAAGGAGAGCTTTGTTGTAAGGCCACACTTCAAAACTAGGGAAGCACAAAAAAAAAGAGCTACAAGTGATGTTATTCCAACAATATTTCTGAAAGAAAAAAAGTATATATTCTGATAAAAAAGCCAAAGTTTGTAACTTGTTCGACAGACAAATAAACTTACAAAGCCTTCTGATGGGCATGGCAATTCATCCCTTTACCCTGGAAAAGTATCTTAAGATGGGATGAATTACTGTCTGGAAGTACCTGTCTCTTCGCCCACACTCCTTGTTCTCCTTGCTGCCAAGGGACCTAGGCAATTTGTCCTCTCCTAGGGTTTAAAGTGTTATTATAGTGGCAAATTTGCTATGTAATCAGGGTACCTTTGAACTGCCTTGTGAACTCCTATGAACATTGTTGATCTTTCAAACGTGGCTCACTGGTAAAGATGTAAAATACTGTCTTGACTTTCAGGACTTAGTTGGAATTTTTTGTCTGGGGAAGAAGGGGAGAAAAGATTTCTTCTTGTAAGTAGAGAAAATATAATATGAAAGTTAATGGAAGATAATACTAAGCATTTAATCATATCAAAATAATTTTTTAAGATAAAAAACTACTTAGACTTATACCTGTAGTTCTCTGAGAATACAGTTACATGATATACATGATAGACTGCCAGTTCCTGGGCTCTGCAATTCCCTGGCCTAAAATCTTGCTGGCATTCAGTAGGTATCTTGGCTCAGTGGCTTTACTGGAGCTGTTGCTTCTTTAAAGAGTGCAGAGTCCAGCTGTTTATGCGAAGGCCACCATCAAACTCAGGATATGTTTTGCACTGTGAAATATCTAGAGTACTATTTTCCTAGAATTTGCTATGGAATTTCCCTTTTTTTCCCTTAAATTCAAAAATTAATTTGCTGAACAAATTAATAGTGATATCTGACAACACTGTAACATTTTAAAGCACTAGAATTCTTTCTTTGAAGCTTGCTTTCTTTTTTTCATGGAGTTTTGTATATCTGTGACTTTTGCACAGAGGAACCATTATTGCTATGCTAAGAATGAACAGCATTCAGTGTCTGCTTATTGACATATACCGACTTTTGTGTTCACTTTTTTGTTTTATTTTATTTCACAGCAGTAGTTTATGAAGAGAAACAAAAGTGAAAAACAAAGTTTTAAATTCTCATACTATAAAGGGCTATAATGTCCTTTATGACTCTCTAGAAACAAATAGTAGGTGAAGTCCTTTTGCTATTAACTATAGCAGACTGGGCGGGAGGAGGGGGGACAGGACGTTGGTTTTTGAAGTATTAGATTTTATTTCTTTTTACTTATTGAGATTATTCCACAACAACTTAGTACACAAAATTACAATTTATTAACTTCTATTTACAAGTTAAATAGAAAAAGTGATAACTTATGTGACTCTGTCTGATCAAAAATAGCGCTTAGAGGAATTACAGACTCTGAAATCTGAACTAGTAATATCTCTTGAAACAACGCTTCATGCCTACTTATCGCTGTATCTCTGCCTCTGGTCTGGCTCCACACACTCTCAAGCCTTGTTGATTCTCCGTGTGGGGTAAGACCTCGCACACATAATCACACTAAATCCTTCACAGCCTCTTCCTCACAAATGTCATCTCAACAGATCAGAGGAGTCAGCTCAGCAGAAAGGGTTTCTCTGTATTTCCAATCTGGTATCACACCTGGCTCCATGAGGAGACAAACCCCACGGAAGCCTGTTCGTTACAGATGTGCAGCTCACCCATTAAGCTATTTTCACTCCTCTGCCATAAATATACATGATTCCTTGCTCCCTTCAAAACCTCAACCCATTTTTCAACAATACCAGTCCTATACTGGAAAATCATAGCTAGTGCCTGTCTGGACATAGGACAAAACAAATTGCAAAGACTTTGAAGAACCATGGTTTCTTCAATACCATGCAAGTAAAATTCATTTTCATATTCTCATTGCTCACAGTTAAAAATCCTCCAGAACTGCCTGAAAAACTACCTGCTCTCTAGTGAGACTAGCATTGTGAAACTCCAGAGACATGGATTTTTTTTTTTTGTCAGAAAAATGAAGAAAGAAAAGATTGATAATTAGATTAATAACAGAAATATCATTTTATTACAGCTATGCAGCAGTGTTTACCACTCAATGGTGAACATTGCTGATCATGGGGTTAGCACACAACGTGAAATGTAGTGGTGTTGACAGCAGTGGAATGACAGTACATGGCATGACATTGTGGTCTTCCTTTCCATGCAAAGGACACATGATGCATTCTTCAGCTAGCTTGGCAGGTGACTGAATAGTATATGTCAAAGTGACATCATTGTTTTGCAGTGATGAGAAGATGTAAGAGAATCATCAAGTATGTTGTCCTATAAAAGTGTAAAATCAAGAAGAAAACATTAAAAAAGCAGCTGGTCTGGATACAGTGGTCTGGATGTAAAATGTAACAGAATTATGAGCGGTAAAGTTTGTAAGTTGTAAATGAAATACATGTATAAGTTGTGTATGAAAAAGTGCACAGTGGGAAAACAAACTTTCCTTAAGATTGTTGCACAATGTCATCAGGGATTACTTCCTCTAGCTTACAGAAATCAGTGTTATGACAGGAAGAGACAGAGCAGGAGAGATATTGACTAAGCTGTCAACCATAGGAGTACATCTCTCTGAACCTGTGGGTTCGGGCTTTGATGAAACAAATGCATTCAGTAGATGTTTTTTTTAGGAACTCAGGCACTCACTCAAAGTAATCACTTGCATTTTACTCTTGGTTATCAACATCATGAATCATAATTTTTGAGGCGAAATTGCCAAAATTAGTATAATTCATCTCTTACTCACCCTGACAGTGGATTCTTGACAATTTAGCAATTTGACATGGGCTCTGAACCATGGTGTTCATGGTGTAGGGCTTGTCATGACACTGTGATTCCCCCTCTTTCTTTCTCTTTGTCCACTCCGGTTCACCAATTTAATATAGATATCTTGGCACTCTGGAAGGAAAGGATTCTGGACAAAGCCAGGGATGAAAATATCCTCTCTTCAAAACCTCTCTTTACACTTACCAAGTAGGACTTTTGTGTTAAGCAAAAAAATTTTCACTGCATAGCCTCCCATATCCTACTTGGTTGCTAAAACCCATAACAAATGTATTTGAAATGTTAAGATATATCTTTAAATGGGAATGAAGTCCATGAGCCTTTACATGTCACAAACCAAAGAAGAACTGATATTAAACATTGATGAAACCCATCTGAAGTCACATCTGCCTTAGCAGAACTGGCTAGTCAAGCTTGAGCCAACAATACTGTAACCATTAATTCCTTCTCCATTCCCATTTGTATTGGCCAGCAGAAGTGCATTGTACTTGAATCACAAACAAGCTGAACAACTGTTACTGTTGGTGACAAGCAACAACTTCTTTCTTAGGAATTTTAATATGGTGAAAGAACTTCTTATCTAGGTGGAGATGCTACATACACCATGATTTGCTGTGCAGTCAGCGTTTTCTCCCAAAGCCAGAGTTTGAAGATAAGCTGCAAAGAGATCGAGGAACAACCTTCAAGTCTTCCAGATGGAGTTGACATAAAGTTGGCATCCTTATCCCATAAAATGTACAACTAAGAGATTGTGAGAAAGTCACAAGACTTGGAAACACACAATAAGGATGAGAAATAATCTCAGACTGAGTGAAAAAAATAAAAATGAGAATATGGAAATATTCAATATTTCGAGGTCAAGAACTCTCCCAAGCACTACAGAGAAGGTATGGGAGCACATCACAGCCATATGAGAGATAATATAGTCAGAAAGTGGATTTTTAAAAGTTAGCAGCTGCTTCTGTGGAAAACAGACTACAAGGTAGGAAGTAAGTATAGTATTATATTCAGGAATGTTATATTTTCAGCAATCAGTAGTTTTACACAATCAGTCAGGGAACACAACAGTATTGATATTGCGAGAACACGTACTCCTATTGAAAGAATGCACAATGAAACATAAGATGCATTATCAGGAGAACGTGGAGCATATGACATCTTTTATGCCTTTTGGACTCTTACCATTTTCCTGAGTAAATGAAACACTGGGGCACAAGGAGGTGTAGGAAGACAGTGGAATGGGATTAGTTTTGTGGCACTGAAAGATGTGGCTTTCTTCAGATGTTTGCATAGGTCTGCAAAGATGGAATTAACAGGTATATGTTGATTTAAGACAATGGAATACCACCAGAAATTGAAAATAATTTCATTGTAGTGAGAACTATTCTCTTCCAGCAGCTATTCTGACAAAGATATGTCCCATTAAAAAAGCAGACAAGAAATACGAAAAGTGACCCAGAATCCTAGAGTAATATCAAGTCTGAGGTGTTAAAAGATAATTAAGTGACCACACAGAAGACTGACAGAGTAGGAGACCTTCAGAGATACACTATAGAGAGTATCTAACATCATTACAGGAACAAATGCAAATATAAAACCAAGATGATTTCATAAAGGCGTGGGGGGATCTTTCTTTCTTTTATTGATGTTCACCAAAGATAATAAGAATTCATAATTATGCTTACACTGAAGTTTATAATAAAGCCAGAACAGAGAAGAGCCTTGATAAGACAATACAAAAGACAATAGCACAGATATTGATGTAAAAGATGGTATACACTAGATATACTAATCAGAATATTTAATGTGTATTTCAGTACTTGGAGGCAATGACATGAAGCATGAAGGTTCAGGAAAGTAAAAAATAAAAATTTTCCTTTGCAAACAATTCAACCATAGAAAGGTGGAGGAGGTGCTCTAATGATCTCTTTAATGGTGAGACAGGTAACAGTGGACAACAAAAGGCCATTTTCTAGATAAATGAGTCATTCTCAGAAGAACAAAAATTTTAAAGTATGCAGAAGGCAATTAGCATGCAAGAAAAATGCTGGCCATTTCTGCTGGAGTATTAAGACCAGGATGCAATAATCTTAGTCAAATTTTTTACAACTGAATTTTGAAAACATTTCCAAGTAGTGGAAAGGGAAAGTCATATTTCCAATTTCAAAATAGGGATGTATTGTAAATGTAAGAATTATTTGTACATTTCGTCTCAATGCAACCTCAAAAATCCATCCTCCATACCTTTTACAGACACATACTCATTAAACAGAAGAAACAGTGAGAGACGGCGAGTATTGGTGTCTGGCAAAGAGCATGATGTTCCCTCCCAAGATTAGTCACAAAAAATGAAAACAAGCAATCGCTTTCAGTTAGATGTTGTCTCAAGAGAAAATTATGATATAAATAAAATTAAGGTGTAGTTTCTTAGAGGATTTAGGAAGAGTATGCTAGTGGGTCTTTGGCCTGCAGGGAGAGAATCTTACATCTTAGTAGACCATATTACAAGCATGCAACTGTATGATGTGCAGAAAGTTGAGTACTTTCTGAGTAGTGAGACAATGAAATTTCTGCTCTGTTTCACAGCAATCCAATGCTAAGGCAGGAAGAAGAAGGGGCCCCGCAGTTTTCAGAGTGGTCCAGTCACTGAGAGAGTCTCAGGCTGGAAGGAACTTGAAGCAATCTGCCTCAACTGCTGAGAAAGTGGCTACTGTAGGTAAGACAAAGTAGGAAGAAAAAGGTACTTTCGGGTCAATGAAGATAGCAAGAAAAAATCAAGGAATATAAAACCAGGTAGATATCTGTGTAATTATAAGATTTTGAGCAAGCTTTCTGTCAGGCAATGACCTCAGGTTGAAATTAGCTTGGTAGCTTTAACACCTGGCAGCACTAAATAACAGTACAAGTTTATGGGAGGAAGAAATTAAATATTTCCTACTTTTACCCTAGTGACAGTAGGGAAATTTGTCTTTATACTCTTATTTTCCTAAAAAAAAAAAAAAAATTCATCAAAGTAAAAAAGGGGATCATTTGACTAGATTAGCACTGATCATAGAATCACAGAATCACTAAGGTTG
>NW_010121553.1:0-640 GCF_000699245.1 Pterocles gutturalis
TGATGCTGGTCCTGGTCGGAGTCTGAGCTCTTCGATGCTCAAAATTTGAGTATTTACTAAGTATAACTAAAATCAGGGAACAGCGAAGATCCCAGCTCCATACTCAAATGTCTCAGATTCCTGGACAGCAAATTGCACCGTAATGTTTTTCCTCTTTTGTATGAATTACACCTGGAAAAGGCAGAATTGCTCGGATTCAGCAATAGGAGCCTTATTTCAACTCCGCTTGGCTAGAAACGACGCTGTTGCGCAGGGTAATTACATAATAAATTTGTTAGAGGAATATAAAGCCATAAAAGCAGTGGTAATGGTTTGCAATTTAATAGCTGAATTGTAAATGAATTTTCCTATAGCAGCTCTAATGTAGCGGGCTGACTACAATTAAGAGAACATTCTTTGGGGTGCCTTGAACGTGGTGGTGTTGCTCTGAAGTTCGGTGTCGTTAATTCTCTCGGTTCAAGGAGGCGTCTAGTTAACCACTTCAAGCTGCAAAAGGCAACTTTGACTCTCTTTGTGATGAGCAAATATTGTCCTGGAGAAGGTATTTTTAGCTCATTTGCAATTTATATGTTCGTATAGTCGCTACTATATTCTCTAGGAGTATTCTATAATAGCTACATGGAGTTGCACTATATCCTGA
>NW_010121554.1:0-1478 GCF_000699245.1 Pterocles gutturalis
TCCTCCTGTTCTCTTTCTCTCTCCTTATCGATTGCCTTCCTTCTTGTCTTTTCCTTCACCCTTCTCTTCTTCTCCCTTCCTCCTTTCCCACATCGTTCTCTCTCTCTCTCTCTCCCCCCTGTCTCCGCTTTCCCTCTGGCACATATGGTAATACCTTATAAGTTTTAACGTCAGCTCCCTTTTGGAGCCTGTTTAATAGGTTTTCATATAGATTGCTTGTTTTAGTGGTACTTACTACTAACCCTAGTGATGTTGATAATGTGTTATCCTTCCCCACTGCTATGAGATTTTGTGTTGTTAGTGAATGGTAAAATATTTAATGGATTGTCTTTAACAAGTGATTTTCCTTTTCCCTTGACTCTGTTGTATACTCCACATTTCCCCTTTTCCCTAAACAATTATATGTATTAAAATTACAAGCCAGTACGCAATTCTTTGGTGTCGTCTCACCTTAATTTGCGCCAAGGGAATATATATATAGAACCTCCGCGAACCCCACTCGTCCCACCCAGGGTGGTTCTGTGTGCTGGGTCGCAACAGAAGCAATAGCAGTTCTAATTTCCAAGTCAGAATTCCAAATGCTGTGTACTGATTTACAAATCTGATAAGAGCATTTTCAGCTTAGGTCTGTCATATTTCTAACAGTAAATACACAAAGAGTGGTAGATGATGGATCGGGGGGAGGATTTTTCACCAAAGCCCTGTATGTCAGAGTGCTCTGATAACTGAATGAAGTTGTGAATTATTATCTAATCATTATATTCTAAATTATTGACAAGGACAGATATAGTCAACATCGTGCACTTTTTATTTCTCCTTCTCACACTAAATTGAAAATAAGTGTATGGATATGGAGAAAATAGACAAGTACATTATCATGGACAGTACAGAGAGGGTAAAGAGAGTAAACATCCATTCTGGGAAATAATCATTTTCTTAAGGACATACCAGCACACATCAAATGACAACAAAATGCCTAATGTCCAATTAATAAGGAATTCCATAAATACATTAGAAAACAAAGAAGAGAACAATTCCATTATATATGAATGTTTTCACCACTTGTTTGCAAGTATTATTAGTAAATGTTGTGTACTCAGAAGTAAGGGGGAAATTTAAGGAAAAATGGAAAGGAATTTCTCTGCAACTGTCATGGTTTTACCCCTGGCTATAAGCTAAAACACCACAACAACCGCTCACTGACCCTTCCCCCTCCCAGGGATGGGGAAGAGAATTAAAGGGGTAAAGGGAAAAGAGATTCATAGGCTGAGATAAGAACAATTTAATAACTAAACTGCAATAATATTGATAATAATATTAATGATAATAGTAATATATACAAATATACAAATGAGTGATACGCAGTCCAGCCACACACCATCCAATGACCAAGGCTCAGACCATTCCTGGATAATGATGCTGGAGCAGGGAGAGTCCCAAAATCACAAACCCAGAAAGGAGATAAGAGCCTGAGCATC
>NW_010121555.1:0-21220 GCF_000699245.1 Pterocles gutturalis
GAGGGGAGATTTAGGTTGGATATGAGGCAGAAATGTTTCATGCAGAGGGTGGTGAGACACTGGCACAGGTTGCCCAGAGAAGCTGTGGATGCCCCATCCCTGGAGGCATTCAAGGCCAGGCTGGATGGGGCCCTGGGCAGGCTGCTCTAGTGGTTGGCAACCCTGCCCACAGCAGGGGGGGTGAAACTAGATGATCTTTAAGCTCCTTTTTAACCCAGGCCATTCTATGATTCTATGAGTCTACGAAATTAATTTTTAAAAATGCAATCAAAAGCAAAGAAGGGGGCATTTTATCCTTGTTTCTTCATTTAAAAAGCATAAACAATGTTATACACAGAAAAACTATTTTAGTCAAATTAGAAAACAATTCAAGAATTAAAAAATGTTGGGCTTAAAATGATTTAAAACAAATTAAAAAGCAAAGTTTAAAAGAAATACTGCACGATCCGAAAAACCCAGTGTATCACAATGAATAAAAAAAAGAGAAGAGAACGAGTTATAACGTAAAATCAAAGGATGTTTACACACAAAACATGACAAAGTTCCAACAGTGGAAAAAGGTACCATAAGAAGTCAACTAGCAAGACAGTATTAGCAATAATTCTTTTTTTAATATAAAGAGGAAACTATTTATGTAAATAAGGCTATTTTTAAGGCTATTTACATAAAGAAGAAACTAAAGATGGAAATAATAATGCAAAAGTATATTAATCAATACGCATTACCTCCCCCCACACACCACACTCGACAGAAGATACGTTGGCCTGCTGTAGCTTGCAGACAGACGACTCAGGCACTAAAACTTGTATATAAATCTAAAGCATGTAAGAAGTTAGCACCAGAATTACATCAAATATAAAACACATAATATATTATTATTATTAAATTGAACTAAGGATAGCAGCTAATGTTGGCAGCACTATTCTGCATTTTAGAGGATGGTTTATTTTATACAAAATTATGATCCTGTAAGTGAGCATATCTCTCCAATGCATACACATCTACACACATTCTCCTTCTCCGGTGGGCAAGATGCTGTGACAGCCAACTTTTCTATACAAAACAATAACCACATTACAACTGAGTACGCAAACTAATTCCCAAAATTTTGTTTGTCCTTGAAATCAATTTGTCTATGAGAATTTCTAAAAATCTGGTCTATTCAACTTTTTTCAACAGTTTCTTTTGGATCAAACCCCTTTTTTCTACTGAAATGGCAACAGATGTGAGTTGCAGTATGGCAAATTTCAATTAGATAAGGTATTCAGAAAAATAATTTGACAGAAGTGGTCAAACATTGTGATAGGCTGCCCAGAGAGGCTGTGGGATCTCCATTTTTTGAGACCTGATTCACAGTGCTGACTAACCCGATCCAGCCCTGGAGCTGGATCTAACTTCAAAGCTGGCCCTGCTTTCAGAGGAGAATTGGACCAGATAACCTCCAGAGCTCCTCTCCATGCTCAATTCTATGACTCTATGAACTAAGGATGCTGTTAATTTCATCTGACTAAAAGTATGTCTAGAGGACCATCTAGATGATTATTCTATGGAGAAAGACCAACACTTACAGAAGCAAATTCAACTCAGCAACTTAGTCAGTTTTCTTAAGACTAGGACACTTACTCTTCATGCTTTTGTGTCTCCAAGAATTACAAGAAAAAAAAAGGTGAACATATTAGACTTGATATATAACTTCTGCATAATCTCAGGTGAGATGGATTACAGTTTGAATAACATTTTTTGGATCAACTGCAACTAGGTGTTTATACTGTGCTTAATGGATAAACCTAAAAGAAAGATAACACAATACAGTGACTTAACACTGCTTGCTGCCACGGGTACCACAACCAACAGTCTCCAGATCTGGCATTTCAACACCGCATTTTCAATATGTGTAAGAGAGAAGCATCTGACTTGCAGTTTCTTTTTGAAATGGGCCACGATTTAAATTTAAAAGATTCGTCTCCAACATGCAGATTAGAAGAGCTTTTGTATGGCACTGTACGGATAACAGACTGAGGCCAATTTTTTTTTAACATGATCTGCATACTTTTGCCTAGAGAGTTCGATTTATTGGGTTAGACAGGTCTATACTTTTCCAAAAGCAATTCCAATAGAGGGCAGCACTCTGATGAAGTATCCTGTCATAATTTACAGACATGCCCAGACAGACACAGGGACAGAGCATTCCTGTATTCTATGTGAGACATCAACAAGCCCCGAGGTCACAGATTACAGAAACATTTACAAAGGCATGTAAAGGGTGATCAAAAGAGCATAGTCTAGATGATTCCATGTTACAAGATTTTGTGTTCCCTCAGAAATACAAATAACTGCAGGAAATTTGCTGGGCAAAGGTTATGAAAAATCACCAGCTATTAAGGAATACAGCTACAAACACTTGATTACTACTTCTGTTAACTGTAGTATCATGTACAAGCAAAGTGATATGCTAAAAATTCCTATATTCATTAATTGCATTTTCCAATTACAGTTTTTAAATAAGATTCAACCAAGACTGAGAGTAGTAGCAGGAAAAAGGATCTTTGCCCATCGTGCCTGGCTGAGTCTTCCCACGTCAAATTCAGCTGCTGTTGTTATGAGTTATGTTTCTTTTCTTTCTTCAGTAAGAACTGTATTGTCTCAGCTTTGCAACAAAAGCTATCAATACATTTGATCGGGAAGAATGCTACCTCATTATGTCCATGTTTTAGCAATGAGTTCTTCACTGTAAAGCCTATCTGGTGGTCAAATCCACCTGAACATCTGCACTATATTAATTGTAATACAAGGTTATAATTTAAATAATTCTATCAACAGTGATTATTATCATCTATTCATAATCCTGGAGCAAAGGAGAAGCTAAAGTAAGATGACAAAGTGAAAGTCTCTCTCTCTACAAATACATGTGACAAGCTTCTGCCTGACTGGAAAATTTATGAAGCAAAGCAGTTTTGTTAGCAATTTCCAATTTCTTGAACTGAAAGCACTTTGCAAAGAGCCACAGTTTTAATTACATTTCATGCATTTCATCCAGCCAGCTCTGGCACACACAGTTACAGTCCATCAGAAATTGTCATTCTTCCCTACCAATGCATTTGGCTGGGACTTCAGGATCCTTGTGTGCAAGCCAGTCTAGGTACAGGACAGCCCTAACAACCTGCCATTTCTCAAACTCAAGGGAATTCTTGCTGTTCTTCCACATCCCTAGGTCACATGTAGCCTGCTGAATTTCTCCTGCCTCAGATGAAAATGAGCCTTGCTCTTGGGACTAACAGCCTCCAGTTGGACAGCAGAGGTCTGAAAGAATCCTTCACAATTTGCAGGATTTGGCTAATTGTAATTGCCATACCTTATTTCATATAGCTGAGTACAGCACACAAAACCAAATTACAAGGTCTGCTATGTTTGCCACTTGACCTTTCCCTTCTTGTCAACATATTCATGAAACCTGTTTTTCATGCAAAGAAGCAACACTTTGTTTCTATTTTCTTAACTAAGTACATCTCCTTGATATTTTTCTAGGTTAACTGATACTAACAAAACTAATACAGCTTCATCAAAGACATCTTCCCTCCATACATGTGCTAATCTTGCCTTCATTTTGCACAAAAATGTGTCCTAAGCTACAACGACAAATTCATACGGGTAAAGGTCAATAGAGTATACAATATATGAAGATACATGTGAAAAGAAAAATTAAAATACTGTATTACTTGTTTTCATAATGCAGCCTTAAACACTGCATATTCCTCCCTCAAACACTGTCACACTTTCCCCAATGTGCACTAATTTCTGGTTTGCCAACTGACCTCTGCAAAATTTACAGTGAAGGGAACAGGACCAAGCCCCTCTGTATGAAAGTGGGAGCAGACCTCTAATTGCATATAATGATCTTGAATCTATGTTCAGTTTTCTTTAGGTGCAAGGGTGAGAGGAAGTATTTTTTCCATGTGGAAAATACAACACGGTTTCTTTAACTTACAGACTTGATGTCAAGTTTCTGTGGGTTTAAATGCAAGAGGAACTAAAGTGTAATGACATGGAGAAGGTCCTGAAACAGAGGTGATGCGGCTGGCACTAAATGAAGAGCGAAACCTGGCAAACATGTCCTAAGTATCACAGGTTAGATAACTCTTCCTGCAACAATAACCTTTGCAGAAAAGGAACTCCTACAAACGAAAGAATTTCCCAACGGAGGAACCCTGTGTGCTTTAAAGTAATCATTAATTTCTGTCTCAAAGACTAACCTAAAGCCCTAACAATAAACTTATTTCTTTTACTTGAAAAGGAGCAAATACAGTCACCAGCACTTCAACCTCAATGATCCTGGCCATTTGCCTCAACTTACCCGTTTATGAAGGCGTTCAGCTTCCTCCTGATACGCAGCAAGTTGTTGTTTCCATTGTTTTACATTGGCAGTGGACTCCAGCAGGGCTGCTGTGAGCTTAGCGTTATTACCCTTGAGCGTGGCCAGTTCTGCCTCCCAGTGCTTGCTGATTGTCGAACTGCACACACAGAACGAGAATGATCAGAATGGCCCAAATCTCTTTTTTTTTTTTTCTTGAAATGTATTAAAGGTTTATTTATTCAAAATATCCAGAAAAAAACAGAATTATGCAAAACCCCTATGATTGAATGTCCAAATGAGAATCCAAATGCTCAAATCATCAAAACAATAAATTCAGAAAATACAGATAAATCATTACTGGGAAACAATCTCTACCCTCCCAGTTCAACAGAGTGGGTTTTTTTAAATAAAATGTTAAGGATTATTAAATCCACATCAGCTTCCCAAAAGCAACAACATCTAATTCTAGAATATGCATATAATTAGTCACTATTTTAATATATATGTATTGAGTAAAAGTACTTCTTTTAATCTACCACTTTATGAAATATATTGTAGATAAAGATTTGTTACCAACTTGATTAAAGAGAGCTAATGCAGTGCTTTGGAACTACAGCATAGTTGCCTTAATGAAAGCCTTCTATCTTTGAAATATACTTTCTTTATTAAATACCATATTTAATTTGTACTTGCAAACTGAAAGATCTTGAATTTCAACACCATCATACTATTAATATGCTTTTCCTCAGTAATATCACCAAACAGACTAAAGACCAGGGAGCATGGATATATCATTGTTTTACTGCAAAGAGGAAGCCAATGTTGGGGTTTACTAAAGTAGCTTGTGGAGGAACAATCCTTGTCTACAATTTAGTTATTCTCTGAGCAAACACAGGCCTTTTATTTGCACAGGTAGTTAAGTTCGTCATCATCTACAGACCCTATCTTTACACTCAGTATGCAAGGGAAAAACATCTCAGAGACATCAGGTGAATGTATTAGTATGCAAATAGGTCATTACAACCTTACTTGTACAACTCTAACAGCATGTGAGATACACACCTACATGGAAAATATATAGAAAATGTCTAATTAGCTCACTATTAAAGGCATCACTGAAAGCCAAAGATCTGTAACTCTGGTCAAGATGAGTTTCTATGTTGGTTTGTGATGAATTATGAGGAATTATTATAATCTAATTAGCTATTATAATAAATACATTTTAATAATCTAAATTCAGTTACAAATTATTACTATTTTGCTTGTAAATTTATAGGTTTATTTGAACTTTGTACATACAAACAATTAAACATTCTGTTACCATTTTTTCCACAGTTTCTTTTTTCCACTTCACGCATATGCACTGCCCATCCCACCAAAGCATCTTTCAAAAACATTACGACTTCTGTAAATGCTCCTTAGGTGTTCAAAATCAACCAGTCACCAAAGAACATTCATTACCAATTCAGACCACATCTAACGTTTCATCAGAATATGACGTCTGACTCTTCCACACTCCAGCATTTCCTTCCAAATACGCTCCTTCATCGCCTTGAACCAGAATACAAGTTCCTTCAGAAGAGGAATAAGGGTTCTTTCAAATTACTGTAGCATTTCATGATCTATTCAACTAATTAGAAGTTCACCACTGGAAATTTTAAATTTTAAATTACTAAACCAAAAAAATGATAATCCTACTTCATCAGGGAACACTGACTCACATATTTAAAGAAGATGAGAACAAATTTCCGTAACAATGTCCACTCTTCTTTTTATCTAATTAGATTTACTTTTCACTCATAGTAGCACAGCAGATTGGCAAATTCTGTTAAGAACATGCTGAAAAAATCTAGTTCATTATCATATTCATAACTCCTCCTTGATGATCTGATCTGGCAAACAAATACCCATTCCAGCCACTTCATGCAAGTGAGTAGTTCCCTCCAGTAGCATGCCACAGCAGGACTAGTAGCAAATTGTCTGTGTGTAACACCTACACATTTACAAAATGTGCCTTACTACTCATCTTTCCGCACAGAAGAAATATACAGACAAGATTTTATATTGATGTAAACCAGCAGATTAAAAGCTTTGTATCTGGGACAGTTACAGGATGAAAACTGTTTGATCACCTAGTATCCTAATTTAATATGCAAACAGCGAAGTGAATGGATTTTTTTTACAGTGTAATAATGTGTATTCCCACAATGATACAAGGTAAACTTCTAAGCCAAAAAGATCCCAGAAGATACCAGTCTCAGGCAGTGCTGAGGAATAATGCAACGGGGATTTGTGGCGTGTTTCACCTTCACCTTTGCCCACTGCCCTTACTACCCTGCCAAGAAAACAGGCAGGAACTCTGAAGTTATTGCTTGTATACTGGAATGTCAGCATTAAATACGAAACATGGATTTTCTGTTACTGCTATGGCTACCCTGGTTCAAAAGCTAGAAGGTTTCTTTGGAGCTGGTTATGTTTAAATTGGTTGTTTATAGTAGGAAGGCACCAGTATTATTTCTCAACCATACTTTTTATCCCTAAGAGATCTACATAGTGGGTGTGAACATGTCGTGTAATGCAGGTGTTACTTGTTTGTAGGATATACTGGTTTTTTCTACAAATGATTTCTACCGTATGTCCTACAGATTGTACTACGGTTCCATAAAATAGAAGCATATTACTTAAATTTGTCTCGTTTCATATCTCATAATACACAATGACTTCCCAACTATTTAGACTAGACTTATCCTATTGCTTCTTACAAAACTCCACATTCTCTGACACAAATACAACCATGTGATGAATGTCATACCAGGAAACACAGAACGAAAGATGTGAATTTTTTGTTTCACAAAATCGTAATTTGATTGAAATAGCCCATAACCAACCCTGGCAGTGCTGACTTATTTCTTTCAAATATTTTCTTGATAAACTTAAAAAAGAAAAAAAAAAAGATAATGACAATTATGCTTTGTGGATTATTTTGGTTAAAACTGGATTTATTTGGATTTAGATTAATTATTTTAGGACCAGATAAAAGTACACTTGCAGCAGGCTGTTCTTAAACTAGACTAAGAGTACCTGCGTTGATACCTACAATGGTTCAAATCTATCAACACTTTCAAAGGAAATGCTGAGAAACATACTGTTCAGACGCAATGAGAATTCTCCCTTGGAAGAGAAGATGCTGGGGCTAACATCTGGGAGAGGGAACACACAGAGTCATAAGCTGAAGGACACACATGGAACATTTAAAGGGCTCCCAACAACTGCTAGAGCCTGTGGCCAGAATTTTGATGGTGGAACAGCTGCACTATAGTCCCTCAGGACTGGTACGGGAGGGCTGCACACATTCTTTCTCTCTAAAACCTTTTACCTAATTCCTGTTTGACAGGCTTTTTGCTAAAAGGAATTGGTTTTGCCCTCAATGCATTAGATTCTGTCACAGGAAATACACACACAGCTCTGACAGATTGTCTTAAGGATTGCAAATACCTAAACCAAACCCAACTCATTCCTCATGTGTCCTGAGATTATTTGCTCCAGGAAGCTCATGAAATACGAACGCTTACTCAGTGACCAAAGTGATCCAAACTGCAATGCAACCCCCACCAGAACATCTTTCAGTTTTGCACTGTGGTACAAAGAGCAAAGCTGTATGTATACAGTGGGGACACAGGCATACGTGTTTGAAGTCCTGTGGTGCAAGAATTCGACCTGCATACATGTTTTTGTCTTGTTCTGAAAGCTATCCATCCCTTTCCTGGCACTGTCACAATTTTAACAGTTATTTATTCAGACTCATCAGAACTAACATCACTGACTGCCTGCCACACTCAGAGTTTCAAGACAGCCCTTCAAAAAAAGAGACATCCTTAATACTCCTGATTGTTGCCCGTTTCTCAGCACGAAATGCTCCCCAAAACTTTTCAAAATATCCTAACAGAGAACAAAGCCTGGTCACTTCTTTTGTGAAACTTCTGAACATCTGAAAATAAGAGAACAAGCTGTTTTGCATGCATCACTACATCAGTGTCAAATACAAGAGGAATGGGCTTCTAATGGAGAATAGCAAAATCTGAGTTTTATTGTCTGAACGGATCATGCTATACAAAAAAATGCTTTCAGAACAGAGGTTTAGGTCTGATTGAATAGAAAATAATCTTTATGGTGACAACTGTCCATGGGTTCCTAAGCACTTGTTAGCAAGCAAATGATCCTTGGTGTCGGCCACGGTATCTAGCACATGTGTAACATCAAGACATGTCAGCAGCCAGAACACCACATGGTCCTCCACCATGAAGGCAAAGGATTCAAAGTCAGATATTTAACATCTACGACATCCAGTAATTTGATCACTACCACAAAACACTCCTGGAACAACTGCTGACTGGTATCACACAGCCTAACTGTGACAATCCTTGAAAATTAAAGTAGGAGTCAATGATCTTCCATATTTTTAGACATTCTAACCAATGAACATCAGGCCAATCTCCTTTCTCATTAGGGATTAGTTACGACCCCAGTAAGTCACTGAGGAATAGCTTTGGTATTTGTCCATCTGTGACCTGCATAGAGTGCCAGAGGCTATAAATGCACGATTATCTTTCTCTGCAAAGTAGGTCACTTAAGGAAAATTGATCTGAAAAGCTCCAGTCACCATGTTTAGGCCAGTTCGAGAAGGCTTGGGAAGGGGTGAGTTAACACACATTAATGAGTTGCATGCAGAATCAAGTTATTTTGAGAGATGCCTTCACGAAACAAAGAAACAAAAGCAGTTCAAATCGAGATGTTTTATGCTTTTTGAATCAGTATTGCTTGTTCATTGTTTGTTGAGTTGCATACAGTACCAACACGATAAAACATAGTTTAAGTTTTATTTCAGATTTACAGGAATAAAATGTGTGCATAATTCTGCTTTATTACTATTTTATGGGTTTTAATATTGGATTCATTACATAAAATGATTCATACATTAGATTTCTTACTATAGCGTAGTCATGGTTTCAAAGAACTACTGTTACTCAGGAACATGCAAATTCTTTTCTTCAGGCTACTGTCATGTGCACTGCAAGTGTACGGCAAGCCGTGCTGTCTTGGGATAGCAGAAATGAGGAGGAATTCAGCTGAGTAGAGAATGGAGTACTTTCACTACAAAATTTGGCATCTGGTATAGAAACGAAATCCATAAGACCTGAAAAATATGAACAGAGCAGAATCCCTGTAGCTGCTGCTGAGATTATAAATAGTGGCATGCATTGGAAGCAGCCCAAGAGTCAGCTGGAGTGAGCACTACCAATCAGTGGAGAGGTATGTCAATGAGCTGGTAAGAACGCAATAGCTGTGCTGGCAGCAAGGGGCGATCCATCCTGACAGACCTGCTGGTGAGCCTGATGGAGCAGCTCTTCAAGCTTAAGGAAGCCAAGGGGGATTGTGAATGATCTGGTTCTGTTACAGTAGTATTTGAGAGGTCTACTGAACTCACGTAGTGTAGCTTCTTCTCTTTGGAAGCGTAAGGAAAGTGTTTGGGTTTACGCAAAACTCAGTGGTGCATTTGGGAAGGAATTCTGCACAAGGTCCTTACGAAATCCTCCATATGAAATAAGCTTCAGCTAATGCTAAGGTCTAATGCTGGAAGGGTAAGATCTCTGCAACAGACTACACTTGTTATCGCCTACGTTGGAATGATGTGACTGTCCTGTGAGATAGAGATGTTGACTCTGCTGGCAGAGAGGATGACTCCAGCATCCCTCAAGGTATTCCTAAAAGCTGACAAGAATCCTCCTCTCATTAATGCTAAGAACAAGAGTTAAGGTCCTCACTTCATGTCCTGATTTAGAAGAAATTTTAAACAGGGATTTTGGGAATTTCACCCCTCTTCAAAGATTACAAAAGGCATCTTCTGTGGCCATCTATTAAATGTGTAAAATTACTTCATGATAGAAAGGATTTACACAAGATGGTTTTAGAGCTTGTCCTGCTGCTAGTCCAAAGTACCATATGCCCATGGTAATGATACAAAAATTTCTCCCTCTCTCTTCAACATTCAAAGCAAAATTGGCAACAGAAAGGGGTTTTGTCATTAGTTTAATTATACCTAATTAGGAGTCCTAGAATGAGTGGGAAACTGAAGAAAGAGCAGTAGAGCGGACCAAGTCCTATCTCACTGTTCCAGGATGAGGCAAGAAAGAAAAGTTTTGAGTTGTTCTGCCACTTTAGTCTTCGTACAAAGCTGTCTGCTTGTGCGGGCCCAGTAGATTCAGCCACTCAAAACACTCCAAACTTACGTGCATGAGGAACACAGCCACCCACAGTATAGTTAAATACTTAAAGATCAGTAAAAGAGGGAAAGCTATGGTAAGAACGACAGCTTTTGTAAGAAGAAAACTTAAGGAACAAACCAAAAGGAAGTCTTATTTGATAAACTGGAATTCATTAAGAAAAGGTAAATCCTCTCAAAGTTATAATCAAGAGATAACTACCAGGAAATTGCTTTGAGTTAAATATTTTGAGTGAGGCCAATGAAAAACTAATTAATATTCAAAGAGATCCTTATCTTTAATTAGAGTATTCAAAAGAATTTTTAGCGAAAGAGGATAGCTCCCCTGGGGAAAGAAGTAGGAACGCTAATGGAGCATGGAATATCTGTACTTCCCTTTGGGATAAGGAATATCTACATGATCTCAATGCAGTTATATCAGCACAAAACCAGGGAAACATAGCTGTGAATCAGCTCTTTAGATTGGTTAAATGACAAATTCAATCACAGCAAAAAAAGATGAAGGAGGCCACTGAAGCACATAGTACTTTAAATGAGGTGACTTAATAACAAAGCCACACATACTGTGATGGGTTTGCCCTTGGCTGGGCGCCAACTCACACACACCCACTCAACCCAATACCCCCATCCAAGGATAGGGGAGAGAATTAAAGGGGTAAAGGGAAAAAAGGACTCATGGGTTGAGATAAGAACAATTTAATAACTACAATAATACTGGAAATAATACTATATACAAATACACAAATAAGTGATACACAGTGATACTGCCCTCCCACCCAATGACCAGGGCTCAGCCTCCTCCCAGATAATGATCCCGGAGCAGGGAGAGTCCCAAAACTGCATTCATGGAACAAAGATAGTCCAAGTGTCCCAGACCGAGAGCTGACAGGGGTAGGGGTGGGGGTTAGGCCTTGGGAGAGCGACCACCTGGAGCGAGATGACCCAGAGCAAAATGACCCAGAGCAAAACAGATCCAGAACCAAAAAAAAGGGTCAATCTTCCGGAGGGTCCTCACCTATATACTGCGCATGATGTGTATGTTAAGGAATAGATTAGTGGCCACTTTGGGTCTCAATCCCGAACCTAAGATCAAATCCTGGGCTAGTAGCTGGGGCTGTGCTCCCTCCCAGCTTCGCCTGTTTGCAGACAGCCAGAGAAGCTGAAAGACCTTGGCAGCCGTGTAAACATCACTTTTTATCAGCTTTCTTCTGAGCACAAATCCAAAACACAGCCTCTTGCTAGCTATTATGAAGAAAGTTAACTCTGTCTCAGCTTAACCCAGGACACATACCTAATGGAAAGTGAGAAAGGCAGCTGAAGGGCTGAAATCAGCAGGTGTGAGCATGACTTTTCTGAGAGTCTATCTTTCTCTACAAATGTTCAAACCTTATCCCACTCCAGGATACATTGTTTTGTTTTGCACACCCCTTTGCTCAACTCAGAGCTACAATATGCTTGAACTCCTCATTTGTATGTCTGCACAGAAAAGAGAAATGCAGAAGCCTTTTCTGCAAATTCAGGCAGAGGGGTGCTTACAGAGCTCTTACAGATTTCTCTTTCAATGTGTTTCATGTATGACGTTTCACTTTTGTTCAGCCATTCAGTTTGACCATGCTCTTGAATTGTCCAAAGTACCCGTGTATCCAATGGACAGAAGAAGTTGCCTTTCCAGTTCTGTTACAGGCAGTCCTGTTCTTAGGGGTCTCTTGTGCTATGCTTTATCAGCTCTGTGGGGAAGGCCCAATATCTCTGCCGACTTGACAGATTAAGATCACCAAAGAGGTTGAGCATGGTACAAACTCTTTCCACTATATAGCAGAATGTCCTGGTTTAAAAGAAAGAGTTAGCTTTCTACACAGTAGCTAGTGAGAGGCTATGTTTTGGATTTGTGCTGAGAAGGTGGCTGATAACATACTGGTGTCTATAGTCACTGTCAGGACAGTCACGGACTCTTCAGCCTCTCTGCTGTGCCAGTGTCTGCAAGTGCAGGAGGAGCTGCAAGGGAGCACAGCCCCAATTACTAGCCTAGGATTCAACCTTAGGTTTAGGATTGAGACCCAAATTGGTCAACGGTATATTCCATACCACACACATCATGCCCAGTGTATAGATGAAGCTTGATCAAGAAGTTCGCTCCCTCTCTCTCCGGGTCAACCCCCTCTCTCGGGGTCGGCTCTCCGTCTCTCGGACACTCGGGCTCTTGTCTCTTGTCTGGGACTGTGGTTTTGGGACTCTCCCTGCTCTGGGATTGTTAGCTGGGAACAGGCCAAGCCTTAGTCATCAGGTGGTGAGCAGCTGCACTATCACTCATTTGTATATTTGTAAATTTGCATATATTACTATGGTTATTATTAAAATTATTATTACTATTTTCAACTTTATTCTAGTTTATTAAATTGTTCTTATCTCAATCCATGCATCTCTTTTCTGTTTACCCCTTTAATTCTCTCCCCCATTTCCTGCGATGGGGGAGAGTGACCAAGTGGCTGCATAGTGTTTGACTGCCAGCCAGGTCAGACTATGACACAGACCACTATACAATACAATTGGTGGCTATACCCTATTTAAATCCACGACCTAGATCCATGTATTTGAAATACAACTTCATTCATCACAGGGCCCATAGAAACCACCACAACACAGACCACCCTTCAATATGGAACCTTATCACTGAGGAAGACTGGATATTACATTATTTTTAAGGAAGGAAAATTTCACAGGAATATTCTCTATGGCAACCTAGCACAGTATTCCTGCATAAGACAACACAGCCAGAGAAAAAAATGCCCAAGTGTGGTGGTGTTCACAGCTTACTGAAACACTAAGAGTAAATAGTGAAATAAGAACATCTGAAAGACACTCCATGGGATGTAGAAGACTAATTAATTAATTAATTAATTAGATTAATGCTTCAGCTATCACCCTTATCAATCAGAGACTTAGATCCCAGTCCTGTTAAAGTGAGGGACAAAGAGAAGAGTCACTCTTCTCCACAAAAAACAATGAAGTTTCCAAGATTCTAGTATTGTATGCTGGATGTGTTTACATAGGTGACAATTAAACTGTGTTTCTCATTAAACTTACACTGTTAAGACTTTCATGCATGTCTTCTGTACACTGTATCACAATGCAAAAGACTTATATTTACCCTGAATCCTCACAGTAGGACAAAGATCCCTCATTTATCTGAAGAGGCTCAACTTTTATTTTAATTTTATTCTTCTAAAAAAGATCTCATTTTTGTCTTAGTAATTTAATTTTATATAGTAAAGAGATACTAGGTTATCTCCTTATGATCTTTAAGGTCCTTTCCAACCCTAATCATTCTATGATTCTATGATTCATAAAGGCCATAGAGCATAAACCAAAATCAGTAACTCTGTCTTATAACTTTTAGCCCTTTGCAAGAGCAAGCATAGCTAATTAATTAATAGCTTTTCTTGCACTAAACATTAAAACCTTGTAGACTTATCATTTATCACGTACTCTGAAAAAATAAAAAAAGATATGCCCTTGCTCCCTTACTGAAATTGTTTATCAGTATCACTGCAAGTATTTTATTCTCATGCCTGTGAGACCTTGCAGACCTAACATTTTACCACATACTCTGAAAAAGTGAAAAAGATTCACCCTTGTTCCTTTACTGAAATTGCTTATTGGTATCACTGGAAGCGGTTTATTCTCGCACCTGTAATGTGTCTCATATTTTTCACAACTGACACACAATAAGTTTTTTTTTTAGTCCATTAAACACTAGGTGTAATTCCTTGCTGTTGCTATGGTCCTAAATACTTCAAGTACTCCAACAAAACTACATCCATTTTCAAAAGCAACCTAAGTTATTTAGGAACTTACATCCCATTTTCTAAACCCACTAGGTATTGGGCTGCAAAGAAACTGAAATTGACTTGAGCTCCTATGGAACTTAATCACTTTACGAAAGCAATTAGATGATGTGGTTATTGGCAAGTCAGATACCAGGACACGTGACCCTGACACCAAAATGATCTGAATTATAACCATTTTCATTCTGGAACTCATTCGTACACATAAGAATTTAAAGAAGTTTAACTGTAAATTCACACTTTGAATTAGTATGGAATAATATTGCTGAGGCCCCTGGCTAGACAAAACCCTACGTTTCTTTCAAAACAAAAATCCTACCTATAACAATTTGTGTGTGCACTGAACCAATCTGCACCCTGGCAGCAGTGCAACAGAAGAGAACAGAGTATTTGACTGCCCTACACTTCTCCCACAGGCCTCTCATTTATTGAGTGCTATCCTGATCTAATGTAAGAGTTCCACTGAGCTGTGCTCTCAATTACACCTTGGTGAGTCTGAGAAAGTTCCCTAGCTTCACCACAACAACACTGTGGTAGTAAGGACAAGGAACAACTCTCCACAGTGACCACACCTCTGCCACTAAGTAAAATAGGGCTAAAGAAGCCCCGAGCTTTTGAAGGCCACACGGACTGGGGCATTTGCATGCTCCACAGACTGCCCTGGCTCCTGTCAGCTGGCCAGACAGATCCCAGGCACAGTTTGCACATAGGCAGGCTTAGTGCCCTTCCGTCTCTTCAGTCCTCCAAGGCTTTATGTGATCTGCAACCCTCCCATGCCCATCTGAAACACTTCTGGGTGTGCAATGCACACCCACACTTTTGTGCAAGAACACGGCTCCGGTGGGTGGCAATTAAATCACCGCAGGCATGTGGAACTGGAAAAGGACTCCATACAAAACGGTAACTGTGTCTTACAGCAGCAAGGACACTGCATGGGCGCAGAAGAGATCCAGCGTCACTGCTGGAAACGTGGAAATGGTTCAGCACACAGCCCTCAGTTCCAAGGCCCACATCGTTTAGCCACAGAGATGTGGCCCATGAGGCTGTTGCAGCTACAGGTCGATTCGATGGACCTCAGCAGAGATTCGCAGCTTTGCAACAACAGAGTGAAGACAGGAAGAGCTATACTGTGAGCAACCGCAGCTACATGTAGCGCAATGAGGTAGCTAAATGGCTCTCTCCCAATCCTGTAAATCTGACGCCACGCACAAGAGGTGGAGATCCTCAGCACAAGCCTCTGCCTGCATCTCAAGGTACTGTCACAGTTTTAACTGAAGTGTGTTGTGCCTCTGCTGAAGACAGCAGCTGTTACAAGTGGCTGAATGTGAAAGACTTGCAGATGCCTATTTTTGATCTTAGTTGAACCTTCTGTTAGTGATACCACAGGACACCTCAGCCTCTAAGACCCCTTAATGCTGGTTTCTGTCTTACTTCCATAGCAAACATTGAACTCAGCAGAACAACCATTACAGCTGATTGGAGCCTAACAACCCCACTACCAGCAACAGAATGACATTCTATAGAATGACCTACAGAAATACTTTTATGTGATTAGCTAATTGCATATAGATTCTGAATTATGAATATTTGGCTTCCACCCAGATAGTGCATTAGGTTATCTTACAATCTCAAATAATAACTAATGGTGCAATTCACTGTTTTGCATTGCAATTGGCGGTTTGCTTATACCAGTAAATACGATGACACACCGTTAGCGCAGGAGATGAACTGTCAGTTTACATCCTGACAACACAACAATTTTATTCCATTAAGGGAACAGAAACAATGTGAGAACATGGCAGATTTGATTAATTTTCATTTAGCTCCTGTGATAGCCATACAATTACGTAAGAGTCCACAGCCTATATATAAAGCTGAAATCAAACCACCTATGGAGTTGTCAGAAGTACTTTGAAGAACAAGCAGTAAGTCTCATGAACTATATGATCACAGTAAAACATTTATTGACTGTATAGGCTTGAACAAAACAACCTGCGAGTTGCAACACTTCTAAGTGGATACCGCAACTCACAGGTTTTTTTCCATTGCAGCTTTTTAAGAGAATGGGAGTATTAAATTTGCCTGGTTTAAGCCCCATCTGAACCCAGGAAAAGACTATATTTCTTGCACTATGTTGATTACCTAGAGTCAAGTTTACCAAAAAGATATTAAATGGATTAAAGACATTAAATTTAATAGATGGGAACTCTTTGGTACTGGCCCTTTTTCTACAAACTACAGGTTAACGCTCACAGGAAGCAGTCACTATGTAAGTTTCTCTCCTATTGCAAAAAATCCCAGTTTTAAAGAAAAAACCTAACAAGGCACCTTCCTTAATTCACTGGTAGTTGCTACATCTTATTTACTCTAGTCTGAACTAGGTGATCCTAGGTTTCCTTCAGCATCTCTTCAGAACAAGGCACAGGTCAAATGATTTGGCTCAAAAACTCCGCTGGAAGTTAAAAATATAATAAATTCATAGACCTGTTCTGCCCAATTCAACACTTAATTGACTCAACAGTTTCAAAGAAGAATATAAAGCTTGGCTCCCCACTTTTCTCCCTGCACTATCTTACTTAACGCATCACAAACCCAACAGGGATGCTCCCATCCTTTCATGAGGCTGTGACTATGTGCCATGACACTGTTTCACCACGTTTGTTTTCTAATATTGAAAGCTCTATTTCACTTTCCCTGATAACACATCTGGAACAGGAAAAGGGTAAGGCAAATAGCGTGATGTGAAGACATTTAAAAACCAGCCTCTCTGAGCCTCCTGCTGTGCTGAACGTTAGCCCAGCACAAATGGTCCCTGAAGTGCTAAAGCAGAATTAAACAAGAATACTAAAATCTCTGGAGAGTGTAGAAAGGAGGCTTTACACAATCAGTGTTGTCACGTAATTACATTAGTTTTAAATTTCAGAGCATTTCCTAAGTAAAGTGAACAGTTAAGTCACAGTCACACACAGTGATCAGTAAGAACACACTTTGGGCCTGTAGCAAACTACTTCAGCTATCCTTTTAAAATTCTTACTTTGAATGTAATGAAAAATGCCTACATGAAAAAGATTTTGCTTCAGACAACAAACCCGTATCTTATTTCTATACATATTTTCACTACACCGAGTGGAAAAAAAAATATTTAGTTTTCTTCCTTTGGCAAACTACAGAGTTGAATAACTTACTACAACTCAGTCAATTCAGTTCTAGGGTTTTGGTTTGGTTTTTTTGACTGAGCCATGCTGTTTACATAAAATTACTTCTTCATATCCTACATGGTTGCTGTTTCCCAGAAGAATGGTTTCCACTATTCTAACTTTAATTTCGAAATCAAACCCTTTGCATTTCATGACAGGAAGACAGAATATCATCATACCACAGTGCCACAGAGTAAAATCTGTAAAGGCAACAACCCTACAATTGAAGTTCATCACAACTAATGAACCACATGTAATGTTTTATTACCGTGTACTTTAGAAATCAGAGTCCTAGACATCGTGGACATTTTGTTTCAGCACCTTCACCCAGTGCCAGCTTCCTTCCTTTGCCAAACGGCTTAAGAGCTTATTAACCCCCCCCCCCCCCTTTATATTCTAGGTCATTGCTGATTTGTGCCAACCCCAAATCATTACAGACTAAATTTGATGGCTGTTAGGTGTCACTGTGAAATACTTTGATGATGCCAGTTGTCCACACCTCAATAAAGTGCTATTCAGCAACTTACAATCATCTCAGCAGAGCTCTCTGTTATATGATCAGCCCCACTTTTTGCCTGTACTACAAAATATCACTGGCATCTACAGCAACATTAAAGGAACTCAAAAGATGTGACTCTTTAGGTACAAAAAGCTTCCCTAAAACATAAAGCTGATGGAAAACTGCAGGAATGTTGATCTCCATTTAGCTGTATTCCCCAAACTAAATCTAGCCTCAAGAAGAGAATATATTAAGTAGTTCATATTTTTGACAGACAAAATATTCCTCTTCTGTGTTGATGTGTACCTGCCCCTACCCCCTAGCTGTGTCTGCAGGAAGTAAGTTGATGGTATCAAAGTGCCACTGCAAGGAGTCTGCCTACTACAATGCAACAGAAAATAACATGACACAATTATGTTCAATAACCCAATATGTTCAGGTGGAGCCTCAATACTGTTTGTGCATTCAGACACATTCTGAAATGGCTCACAATAAAGCAAACTCGGAATTTTATTTGATCAACGAGCTTTTACTCTCGTCTTCTGGGGGCTTACGCTACCTGGACATGAACCATGACCTAGAAAGTAGGGAGAGTGAAAATCCCATCCACGGCAGGGGGACAACAATGCCAGGGAACATGGCACTGTGTTGCCTCCATAGAAAACAGGAGGCACAACTCTGGATCATAACGTTGGCAGGAAGTACAACTTAAGGGCAGACCTGAAATCCATCATCCCCAGGTTTAGATGTTTAAAATCTTAAGAGAGGTTATGCACCCCGAGATGGCACTTCATCTGACCTGTCTCAGGTGCCTATCTAGGAGAAAAGCCCCTAAGGTTTAATTTTTCGATCTCAGTGTTATGTGGATGTGGCAGAAGTTGCTGGTTCTCCCCTCAAGGACTCAGGCCACAGCATTCTCCAAAGGAATTACTACCTTAACTAGGTTTACTTGTAAAGCCTAACTCTAAAAAGGGAGAAATCTTTAGCAGTCTTAATTCACCTGACAAAAACTACACCCTCCAAAGAGTATCATACTGGTAAAGAGTACAGATCTTTTGGATTAGACTTGAAACCAAGCTTTTTATTTCATGTGAAAATTAAGACCTCCTGGTCCTTGGTCCTACACCTATATCTTGCAGAGATACAAAATGAACCCTCAAAGAATCCATGGCTACACAGCTTATGAATTTGAATCAGATCTATTCCACATAAATTCTGGAAAAAAATAACTTTGATGAAAGCTACTTTTTGTATAAAGGATTAATTTAAATATGAAACAATTATTTTAAAAAAGATACTAAGTTAGTACTGAAGCTATGTATCTTTATGCTTTTCTCTGCTTTGTCAAACTTTAGTTTTTAAATATTCATTCTTTCAAGATGTGGGCAGAGGCAATCCTTTGGCAATTCCTATCAAATACCTAAAACCAGCAAGTGTCTTTATCAAGTTCACCATGATTTATTTGCACCATGCAGACAACCGTATGTTGTCTCTGAACTGAAGAAGTCAACAGACACAGCATAGTTTCTCCCTAGGAGAAAGTTACCTAATTTATTAAAAATTAGCTTATTTTTAAGTCCATATGGGCTTCATTAACACCATCTAAGCACTTTATAAATGGCAAAACTTATGCATCCAAGGATCCATGCAAAGCATTTTAGGTGAATCCACAATTAATAATTCACCAAGACTTCAAGTGGAAACACTCAATGACTTAAGATGCTTGGCATGTTGTAACTCAGGCCAGACGTAATGCAAATTCACCTACCCTGTATCTAATAGTATCCTTCTAAATGACCGTAGGAATAAAATGAATGACAGGCTCTCACACCTGAACATCTGCAGAAGATGGGTGCTAGCCAGACTGATTTCTGTCTCCAGAGTGTACCTCTTCTCTAAGGAGAGGGGGCAGTTAAGAAGGAAGTAATAGAGAAAAGACTAAAAGGAACATAAAAATCCATAAAGTAAATTGATCATTTCATCTCTAATGTGAGTAGTTAAAGGATGAAGGTATGTTTATTTATATTCTGCTTGGAAGTTTGAGAAAAATGAGTTCTACACTGTTTCAATAATAGTAATCTAGTCATTAACGTTGTCATCATAGTTGCACGTTTATCATCAGGCCTTGCAGAGAGCAGTGAAACCTTAACCACAGAGCATATCTATCTGTTGCATTTTGTGTTGGTAAAGATAAGTGGACTAAGCCTTGCACTTGAAATAAAGCAGCTCCACACCAGGTACAAGGAGCCTTCATCTTCTAATACATACTTCTGAGTGGCTGTTGGGGCATAATTTGAAGAGGTTTCTTTGGAGAGGCAAAGCATGTGTGTATGCAGATGGGTGCAAATTGTGTGGTACTCTTACCTGCAGAACAGATTGCCATACGAAAATCTTGCTACAAATAGTCAAAATTCCAAGCTCTCAAGAAAGTCCCCCACCTCCTCACCAAGAATTAATCCCAGGCTGAAGGTATGGGCATTAATGGTTCATGTTATTTTTGTTGTGAAATACTTTTCACCTTCACATCAACTTTCCTAACCAATGAGGAGGAGACTGAAATCTGAGTGATGAGACTTTGTGAAAATTACATTTGTCCTGATAAACATCCCCTCTGCCTTTGTTTTTCACAAAAGGTTCTCTTTTCAAAGGTCATAACTGTTAGAAAATTCATTTGAGACTCCGGGGATCAATAGCTATGTGGGTTTTTCTTTTCCTGGTAACTTCAGGTATTACTGGCTTTCTGTTTCTTTAATGGGTGGATGAAAAATGGTAAGTATGCACTGAGGCTTCCAATCCAAACAAGGCATGACATCTGTAGTTTCAAAGTATTAAGTCTTTCCACAGATGATTTTAAAATAAAAAGCAATTCTACAAAGTGGCTACTTCCTCTCAGATTTTTTCATCGTGTTTTTCTGGAGAATAGTGCATTGAGTCCTTCACATTAGTCCAAAGCATTTATCTGGTGTCTGTTCTCTTTGATACCAACAACACTTCCCAGTTTTTAAAAAATGTTTGAAAAGCTGCTGTTCTAGGGGATCCTAGATCCTC
>NW_010121556.1:0-228 GCF_000699245.1 Pterocles gutturalis
GATAGACTAGAGAGCTGGGCAATCACCAAACGTATGGAATTTAATAAGAGTAAGTGCTGGGTTCTGTACCTGGGATGGAGTAACACTGAGCACAAGTATAAACTGGGAGACACGTGGCTGGAGTGCGGCCCTGCAGAGAGGGATCTGGGGGTGCTGAGTGGCAGCAGGGTCAATAGGAGCCAGCAGTGCCCTGGCAGCCGAGAGGGGAAAACACAGGCTGGGGGGGCT
>NW_010121556.1:308-522 GCF_000699245.1 Pterocles gutturalis
TATGTGCAGTTCTGTGCCCACAATTTAAGAAGGACTTAAAGGTATTCAAAACATTCAGAGGAGAGCAACAAAGCTGGTGGAAGGGCTGGAAGGCATGCACTGTGAGGAGGAGATGAGGACTCTGGAATTGTCTAGTTTGGAGAAAGGGAGGGTGAGAGGCGACCTCATCGCTCTCTGCAGCTTCATGAGGAGGGGACATGGAGAAAGAGGTGCT
>NW_010121557.1:0-6536 GCF_000699245.1 Pterocles gutturalis
ACAAACCCCCCACACAAAACCACAACACCAGTTCAGAGCTGGTCTGAGAGCTGATTCAGCCGGACCTCAGCCAAGACTTGGGCTCGTTTACTGCAATTACCTACTCTAAACAATAGTGCTTAAACCCAGAGATGGAGCTGGCAGGATTAACATCTGGGCTCGTTTCATAGTAGAGAATAATATAAGGTGTAAGGTCCCAGTACAAAACTATGGTCTTAAACTTGCCAATTTCCTAAAGAATACGTTTTCGTATGATCAGACCTCCTGTATTCATGCTGCTGGACCCTAACACAGCAGTTTTGAGTCTGTCTGAAGGGCATCTCAGGCTCTGAGATGGGGAGAGCAATACGGTCAAAATGGATCGTGGAAAAACAGGAGTCTGCTCCTCCCACACAGCAGGCAGACAGCAATGACCTCACTCTGTGTTTTCCACAATTACCCACAAAGATAAACACGCAAATAGATTTGGGAGTCAAAAGTGTGCTATTTTACAGCCAAATTTGATTCAATCAGGCAAACCAACAAAGTAAAACTAGTTCTTGGGCAAAATATCTCAGCCATAATTTCTGCCTCGGACGGCGACCATCGGGAACAAAAATCTGGTTTGCAAACGGCCTCTCTGAGCAGCGTTGATCCAGATACAGTTTCCATTTTCCTGTGCCTAAATAATGCTCTGGCATGCTTTACAGGAGCGGCTCCGCAGCACAGCTAAAGCTTTCTCAAAACATCAAAGAAACAGAACAGTAAAACCCATCAAAATTTCACTAATCAAAACTACATGTAATTGTCAAGCAAAGGCAGATAACAGAACTCGGGCAGTCTCTGTGAACCCACAGCTTCACTCAGACTTAGCAATTAAAGCATCAGCTGCTGCTGCCAGAGTAGCTGCAAAACCATGGGGTAAAAGTCACAGCTCACCAGCACCAATTAGCCACTAATGAACATCAGCAATCCCCCTCCTGAAGGGAGCTGGAGACAAAACTAAGACCAAAAACACCACCCACGCTTTATGCCACCATAAACTGGCCCCTCCGCCGCGGGAGGATGCTCCTACCCCTGCCCTGCTGCATCCGTGTGGCCAGGGAGCAACCAGGGCAAGGCATCCCATCGGATTGAACCCAGCTGGAGGAGAAAAGGTTGGTTTTGAAGTGCTGCTTTTCCCAGGTCAGTCAGCTGCACAAGGAAGGGAGCCAGCCTACAAATTTAAACAGCGCTGCCATTACACGTGATATCACAGCCTTAAAGGAATTCAGTCAATTTAAACCTGTTCCTGAAGGGGAATAATTAAACACTCCAAAGATGTGGGAGAATTTTAAGCAGTCAGCAAGGATTTAAGACAACATATCATTCCTATTCAGAATTCAAAAAAAAAAAAAAAGATAAAATATAGGCAGGCAAAGCAGACTGTTCATCGCTGACTGAAAGGAGCTACGTCAAGAGACGCCTCAGTCAATCAAAAGGGGCTCATCTCTCCAGACTGAAAAGAGATTGAAGTTTTGAAGAAAAGCCTGTGGTTGCATGATCCAGATCAACAACAGTGGTGCATACCTGAAAGATGATGAAAAAAATCTCACAAACAGGAAAATCTAAGCTTCACTCCAGAAACAGGTGGAGTGACCCTCAAAAGTAGAGGGTCAGAAAACCAGGTGGTTTCCAAGGGAATTGCTGCATGGGTGACGCAGCTGTGTTTGGTGACAGGTCTTGTAGACATGGGAAAATCTGAAACCTATGTAGAACAGTCTGCAGGTGCAGCAAGAAGCACTCTGCAGAAAAAACCATTAAAGGTGAAGTAGTTTAAGAAGTTTTCCAAGTCTAAGAAAACACTTGAGACTACTGTTTTCAGCAGACTACAAAGGGAACTGAAGATCCCTCCTGGGGTCCCAGATGTGAAGAGCCGTGAGGACGCAAAGCACCAAAAATCCTCACAAGTTTATCAAGATCGTGTGGAAAAGAAGTCTGAGTACATAGTGGATTCACTATTTCTGGCCAGGCATCTCTGAAGTACCCTATCCTCCAACATTTTCATTAGCCACTTGCAGTGGACTAAGTTGACTTTATCATGCAACCTGAGGAAAGCTCATATATGTGGAGTAGAGTCATGTCTGCAGGGAGAGGCGATGAGCCAAGAATCCCTAGTGAAAGAGACTGTGAAATAGTCAGCACCTTTTGGTGTTTCAAATGATACCTGCGTGCAATATGGATTGTAGAAAGGTGCCTCTGTGAACATTATTCAGTGGCAATAGTTCAGTCTTAATACTACTGTGAAGTATAGATCCAGGACTCCAAAGACAACTAAAAGCTTATCATAGCACCAGGCACCGTAACCACTAAGACACTGAAGAAGAAATCACAAAACAAGAAAATTTATATATTTATGAAGTCAAAGCTCTGTGTAAGCTGTTTTAGGAAATTAATGTTTTGTCTTTTCAGTCATGTCTGATACAGGAGATAAGCTGGACCCTGGGAGAACTGGGACAATTGCATGGGGTGACCCAAAAGGCAGCTCACCATGCACTGAGCCTGACACCCCAAACAGGTGTTGACCTAGATAGAAATGAGGAAATGGCTGGAAATATCAAAAGGTTTTGTATTTAGAGAGCTTTAATTCTTTGTGAATTTCTCAAAGTACTACAGAACTGCTAAAATTGGTGAATAAGTGAGAATTCTTGGAAAAAGCATGAAGTAAAGAAATTACGCCAGTGCTGCAGATCACTGCAGAAAATAGGAACCAAGGTACTGCAGGAGGACAGAGGGAAGGAGCATGAACTCTTGAGGGAGTCAACGACATTTCCTTCAAAGGGGTAAAAGCAATCTATTAGAAGATCACACACACAAAAATAAACACATTATAGATATTTCTTGTTGCTAGGGGATGAATATCTAGCAAAAGCTAAAGAAAATATCTCCAGGCATCACCCATTTCAGAACGCCTGTAGAAAGAACATGAAGATGAAATGGTAAAAGAGCCATTTTTACAGGTAGTCTAAGGACACAGCCCAAGACCCATCAGCATTTCCAGATTTTTCCAAGAGCTTTGAAGTTTTCTGTCATGTTGCAACATCTTGACCTCACTGATCTCAAGCTCACATTCAAAGGTAGTCAAATCAAAGGCAATGACAACACTCAATGAGACCGCGACGTGACTCGTAGCAATTATTTGAATCACAGGGTTCAGCGATCAAGTCTGCCCAAAGCTCAGTTCGGCGTAGCCCATGAAGCCGCAAGCAATGGACTTGCTCAGGAGAGGGCTAAAGAAATCCCTTCACACCTCCTGGTGCACAGCATGAATATTTCATGTGAAGGGGAATAGATGCATGGCTGCACAAGGCCCCCTCATCCGCAAAGCAGTTGCATCCAAGCCCTGCTGCCGCTTTGATGCCTTCCTAACAGAAGCTTCATTCATTTGCAGCAGTCCACATATTGCAAACAGCTTGGCAAGGTCACCACTTAACAATAGTGTGAACCCAGCATTAGGGCTCCTAATGCCAGCCGAGAAACACTGCAGCTTCACGATACAGACAACTGATTGGACATGAACTGCCTCTACCAGTCCAAATTCATTTAAGAGTTTTTGATGGCTTGACAAAAAAAAAAATAAATACAGATAGGTTACAGGTTGGTCATGTCTCCTCTGACTATGGCGCTCCACGCTGGACATGGATGCCATAAAGCCAGCATCAAATCCTGAAGCTGGTTAAAGTCTTGTGCTGTGTCTGCTGGCTCCATTAGCTCATCCAGCTGAAATTTGCACGCTGAGGTGTTCCAGCAATGCAGAGATTTAGTCTTACTGATAGCAGAAGATGGTCAGACACTACTGAAAAGAGAGTTGCTTTAAGCTCAGCGGTAATACCAGCCATAAACCGGACAAGACTGGCATGCCTGGCAAACATGTTGCAGCACAAGTACTACAGGGCTCCCCAATGCCTTTGGGGACTGTCCCTTTCCTTACAAGGGCCAAAACTAGCAGTCCTGAGTGCCTTATTTCTGCAAGCACTGGCACTCAAAAATTATGAGTATTGTTGGCAGAGTCCGTGGTTGCTATTACCATGGACTCTGGTCCAATTTTTGTTACTGTCTCCCACTCCAGCACAATCCAAATGCTTGTGGAAGGGGGTTAATTTCTTAATTTAAGAATCATTAGTGAGAGAAATTGCACAGCGCAGCTGTCTCAGGTCTTTACTAAAATGTCTCTGCTAGATGAGGATTTGTGATTCAAGTTGACCAGCTTTATTCTCATATATTTGACATCAATAGCAATAGTCATTTTGGGTCAATTAAATGTTTTCTTCTTTGTCACCATAAGTCTTTATAATAAATCTGGCAGCACTACTCTGTCTGAATAGGAGGACACAGCATCCATAATGTATGTGAACTTGCAAATCACGAACGAGTGGATAAATACCAAAAGGCCTCATGTTCCCATCTGAATTCTTCATTTCCCCAGCTATTTGCTTACCCATCTAAGGGCCTCACAGCAGCAGTAGGTGCAAAGTTTTTCTTCATATAATAATTTCAAATATAGTTTTTAATTGCTTCTTCACATCCCTGAGAAGTCGGCTATGTCAGCACAAAATTATTAGGTGTGATTACGAAGCAAAAGCAAATACCGTTGCTGCATGTGCTAGCCTGCCCATCCTCACTCCACCAAACTGGCACAGGCAGTAGGAGCAGCAAAGAGGCAGGAGCGTGGACTTCAATTTCTGGTAGAAAGCAGCACTCCTAAGTGCGATTCCTCAGGAGCTTTTACTCTGCTTGTTAGCAGGAGCTAATACCCATGTTAACGCTATTGTTACTGTGCCCTAGAGCCAGCACGGCTGCAGCGGCAGACACTGCAATCACTCCTTCATTTGGTTGTGTAGGCATGTCTGCTGTTTCAGTTAATAACCTCAGACTTGGCCTTAATTCAACATAGCCAGGTTGATCAAGCTTTTGACGCTCTCTCCCTCAGCATTCTCATTTGGAAGCTAAGGAAGTATGGGCTGGATGAAAGGACTATTAGATGGCTTGAAAATTGGCTGGGCTGCTAGGCTCAAAGCGTGGTAATCAATGGCTCAACATCTGGTTGGCAGCCAGTAATAAGCAGAGTGCCTCAGGGGTCAATACTGGGGCTGATATTGTTCAATATCTTCATCAGCTACCTGGGTGATGAGACAGAGCCAGCCTCAGCAAATTTGTGGACAGTACTAAATTAGAGAGGATGATTGACACAGCAAACAGTAGAGCTCTTATCCAGAGGGACCTTGAGAAACTTGAGGATGGGGCCAACAGAAACTCCACGGAGTGCAACAAAAAGTGCAAAATTATGCATGTGGGTCGTCATCACGCCTGGCATCAGCCCAGGCTGGGAGCTAATGTGCTGCCAGGGCAAACACAAGCTTCCAGAGCATTCTCATCCTGAATAATGCAAACTCATCCTGGGCTGCACTGTGATGAACGAGGCCAGCAGACTGTGAGAAGTTACCAACCCCTCTGCTCAGAGACAAGGGGGCCACACCTCAGTGCCACACCCAGTTTGGGCCCCCAGGTTCAAGAGTAACACATCAAAAGCAGAGATGAGCCAGCACAGCCTATCAAGATGATTGGGGTCTGTGGCTTACGGGCTATGAGGAAAGGCTGGGGGAGACAGACCAGTCTAGTCTGGCCAAGAGTAGACTCAGGGGTGATCTAACTGTAGCCTTCACCTTCCTGAAGGACAGGCAGGAAGACAGAGACACTCTTCTTAGTGATGTCAAATGTTATTACAACAGCCACACGTGGCAGAATTGTAGACCCAGGCTGGACCTTAGACAAGCCCGGTCGCCGGAGGGTGATGGGCTCCAGAGCAGGCTCCTCAGAGGGGCAGCGGGAACTCCCTCCAGAGGTTTCCAAGACCTGACTGGACAATGCTATCGTCTGATCTGGCATGAGCAGTAGTCCTGCTGCAAGCAGTTGGTTTGACCAGAGATTTCTAGAGATTCCTTCTCACCAACACCTCCACAACTATTCAGGTCAAGTCTAAATTTGAGTTTTTGAAAAAAGGTAGCACATATTCAGAAGTATTAAGATACTTTTGATGATCCAATTCCCTGTGAAACCTGAGCCCTACAAACTGCTACCTTATCACAAGAGCTGCTCGTTGCAGGAGGGTGGTAGACATTTAGGAAGATGCATTAATGTCAAATTAGAGGCAAACAAGAGATGCCATACTTCCCAAGCTAAGTTACTCCACTGATTTACTGTGCTAGAAATGTGAATTTTACTTCTAGACTTTTGTTAGCTCCTCATCCAGCCACAGAAATACGGCATCATTTCATTCTGTGAATAAAGTTTTCTTCCTGTATTAGCCTGGGGAGATAATCAGAACACCTATCAGGTTCCTAATCTCATTATAAAATTTCTTCAAGTATCAACAATTTATTTGGTCACAAATCATATGCCTGTAGATACCCCAGATTTTACCACCTGCCCACGTTTTGAAGTAACTTAATTAAGGAAAGAAAAACCTTAGAACTCAGAGCAGATTAAATTCAAGTTATTGCTTACAAAACCTTACTTTA
>NW_010121557.1:6567-36118 GCF_000699245.1 Pterocles gutturalis
TTCTTGACTTAAATACTTAATACCTGCTTCCTAATGGTCACAACACTGGCTGAATGGCCATCTGGCCACTGCCCTTTCCTCTTTAATGCCTTCAACTTCCCATCTCTGTGTCTTTGTTCTCATGGCTACTCATCCCAGTGGGATCAGAAAGAGAGATCATCTTCACCATATGGGCAACAAAATAAAATGCAATTAGAAGAAAGGAATGCCTTCAACACCCTCCTTGAGGGATTTAATGGCAAGAGGAGAAAAACCCACAGCTTTGCAAGAGGTGAGCAGGTGCTCAAGGGATTGCCTATGCCAAGCCTGAACACTTTCCGAAATCCCACTTTACAGCTACTCTCTGCAGTAATGTTTTGACCTCAGGGAATAAATACTGCAAATTAATGTTCTAACTGCATCTTTCTCCAGATTAATCCTGTAGAGATAGTAGATGATATTCCAGCAATAACCCACCTCTCCCACTCTTTTTTTCCCACAATAAATCACTGACAGGATCTCCTGATGTGCTTTTAAATAGGAGATCAAATTATATGTTTGCAAGTAATCATTTAAAAATAATAATATCTTAGAAAAATCTGCAGCATTGTTACAGAACAATGGGTTTAATTATTGAGAAATGAGCTATTTGCAAGCAATTTCACTCATTGCCTGTGCTGATCCTGGGCAACTCCAAAGGATAAGAAAATTGGAAGAAGCTCTTTGAGGCTAATTTGAGTCCCTGCATGCAAAAAACTGAACAGAAAAGGTTATTTCTTGAGGACAATGCACAATTAGGAAATGTTATCACCAGGGTTCAAGGCACTCACCATTTACAGACACATACTGAAGGGATGGGCTACTAATCTCCAGAGGACAGAGCTCAGTGCACCAGTTTGAGAGCTAGGCTACTTCACAGGGAAAATTCACAACCCTTTGTGGCACATGGGAGAAAATTTAGGCAGCGTGTGCACACAAACACAGGTCAGTCCAAGGTGCTGCTATGTTTGAAATGTTTATCCTTAGAAAAGGATCTAAGCAAACCCTTTTTCTCCCTCTTGATCCAAAAATGGGGTGCAAACCATGACCTCCTGCTGAGAAGGGTACTGCTGAAAGACAGCAGAAGATTCCCACTGCAGCAGCTCATGCTTTGTACTGTTACTTCTGTTGCCCCTCTCCCATGTACATTTATGCTTCATTTCATTCTTAAAGCTTAATCAGACCTCCAAAATAAATCGTAGCCAGGCCTTTTCACACCAGGAAGCTCGGGTCTGCTCCCTCCCTGCTCCTCCCACAGTGTTTGGCACACAGCCTGTGCAAGTGCACGCTCCCAGCTTCGCATGAGAAATTTTCCAAATCAAGGTCCACTGTTTCCTGCGTTCAGAAGTCCTTCCCTGAAAGCCCTCACAGTCTCCCTGTCAAAAGCAATAACAGAAGGATGGGAGTACATCTTTCTCTGTTGCCTTCTTTATTTTCTGCCTGATACCACGTTTGCCTTTTGTATTAACTGCACCGCATTCTGAATTCATCATGCCAATGCTCGGGAGAGTCATCTGGCTCCAGGTGTGAAGAAGTGCTCCTCATTCTGTCAGCTCTGGACTGCTCCAGAGCTGCCTTCAGATCGTCTCCACCACCACAGGACATGGGACCACATCAAATCCAGTCACAGCTCTGACTGCTGCTTTTTCACCGTCTGCTTGGTGCTGGGTCAGGATACACTTGCCTGCATACAATGACTTTGGACTCCTGTCTCCTTGCTGCTCTGCCATACCCACCGATGATCCACCTCTGCCCACGTGTTGTTGTGTGGGCACCCGAGGGAAGAAGGCACGCATGTGAGGAGCCCCTTGCTGCAGTGCACCATGCTGCAGCCCTCACGATGCATCGTGCTCAGGCATCGGCTTATTTTTCAAAAGCACAGTCAACTTTGTGATCATAATCCCCACCTAAGTGTCCTCCAGCTAGCCTTTCTGCCATAAATTGGGATAGTAATGTGCTGTAATCACATAACTCCCGTCAGTAAAAGTAAACAAGAAAGGCTGAGCGATTGCCAAACACCACACTAATGGCCAAAGAAGGAAAAAAAAATATCTCCTGCTTCACTTCTCTTTGAATCTTTCTTAAACCAGTCTTTTGCTGTTCATATTTATTGTAGGCTTTTTCCTCATTTTTCGGTTTATTTACCCAGACCTAATGAATAACGCTGTGAACATATGCTATAAACCACCATTAAGATGAAATTTGGAGAGAAGAAAATTACTTTGGTGTGAGAGCTGAGAGGATGTATAACTAGTAAATGCCCAGTACAGATACTTGAAGGCTTCTTAGGAGAGGTCTCTTGAGATTTCTTGGTCAAATAAAATAGGGCATTCTGTAGGAATTACCTCTTTTCAAAGTTGTACTCATTTTTTTGAACAGTTTGATGCAGATGCTGCTCAGGTGAAAGAGTCTGCTATGGACTTTTTCCCCATTTAAGTCTTTGTATCTCATTTTTACTGATTACCACAGCTGTTAAAAGCAGCAAAGTAAGCAGTACCAGCAGATGATACCTTGTATACCCATTTTAATATAGTTTTTGACCATCATTCAATAAACTCTTGCAAGCAAATATACACATGTGAAAGAAACATTTAGGAAGAATTCAGTACAACACCAGAGCAAAACTTGCTGGAAACTTGGGTTTGCAGAGGAGCAGTGAATTACTCATTGTCAGAATGAAAGACATCAAGGAGGCTTTTCCAAAGCACATCTGTCTAAAATTATTCAATTTTTCATTAGTGACCTGGATGCTGCCCTGTAGAGGGTGCTTATTAAACTGGCTGGTAAAAAGGCCAGGAGGAGCTGCAGACATATTGGAGGACAGGATTAGAGCCCAGAATAAGTCTGAAAAGGATTTTTTTTCTATTAAAATGACACTAATGGGATAAGTAAAAGATTCTCTACTATGCTTGCAGAGTATTAGGATACACTAGCTCCTAAATAAATGCTGAATAACGGCAGTACAGGCAGGATCTGAAGTCCATTTCAACAGACATCTGCTGCCTTCCAGCAGACCTTGAGAACTTGGTGGCCATAGAGGAAAAAGGACACGCAAGAAACAGACAGGGAAAGCTAATCAGCCTGAGACAGTCCCTAAGTCTGCCAGCTCTTGAAACAGTCACAGTGAAAATGTTCAAATCCAGGACCAGGCATTTGAAAGAATACAAAAGACCACTGAGACGCAGGGACTCAGCATGCCAAGAAGCAGCTGGAGCTGCAGAGCAGTGCACATTAACTTTGGGTTCAAAGGTGAAGCTGCCTTAAACCCTTGGAAAGCACCACGAGGAAGCAGCCAAGCAACCACAGCACGCACTGCAGAGCTGAGCGCCAGGGTGTGAGGATGGAGGGCTTGCCCTGGGAAGTCAATCATCCTGGCAGGTGCACAAGTGGGCACAGTTTCTAGAGGACATCTGAAGGCCTCTGGAGCAGAGATCAGTCTTATGTACATGTAGCATTTTGATAAAAGACCTGAAGGAAGTCTCCAGACACAACTCCTTTGCCATTCTTCAGAGGTGCAGCATGTTTAAGCACAAAGAGACCTTTCCTGATCAAACCAGAGGCATTTGTTGTTTTTAGGTGGTGAGGTCCCAGCTGCTCTCAGAATGTTTAGAGAAAGTTATTCCCCACTTCTTCTGGTGGGGATAAGCAGAGAAATCTCTACGGCTCTGAAAGGACAAGCTGCACCTGACTGTTGAATTCAGAATGTATTTTGGTATGATCTCAACTATTGATTACTTTCCTCAGTCTAATATTGCTGCTCATGATTCCAGAGTCACATCAGTCACAGAACAAGCACCTTCTAAACAGAACTATATCTTCCGTCAGTTTAACTGAAGCACAGGAGTCAGAAGAGGGGTAACCCTCAACAACCAGGATGTGATTCAGGTTTTCTTCGGATTCCAGATGACAAAGAATACAGAAAGTTAAATGTCTGAAAGTTGTAGAGGAGCTAAATGGAGGAATATTTCTTGGAGTAACTGATGATTTCTGTAGGTCTAAAGGAGATGCCAGACTAGTTTTTCTTGCTGTCAGCCCAAGCCAATGGCCAGTCACTTGAACAAGAGTGCTTTTTGCCATGATACTGGTAAAAAAAGATAAAGCAACTCAATCCCATGCAACTATCTGGCAAGCCCAAATCAACAGCACCCTCAAAGGGAATGAACAGTCCTGAGGTTTAGGCTGTGGGAAGTCCAGTGGCTGACCTTCAGAAAAATCAGGTGCAGCATCACATAGCAGACAGCTCTGCAGGAGGCTTTGCTGCAGCCACTCTGCTTGCTGGGGCTGCTGAGGGAACAGGACTTGAGTTTTTTGCTTCCCAGGTCTCTCTGCTCCACCACACAAGCTGTGTATTTGTCTTCGTGAGCTTTCTCCTTTCCCTGCACCCCATAGATAATGCCTGTGATCCCCACCCACCTCACACTGCCTGGGGTGTATGCCCTTGCCTGGCTTTGGTGACCCAGTGTTTGTAATCCTTCCCTGGACAGCTCAGCTCTCAGGATAGCTGGTGGCATCGCTTATTGTCAAGTGCGATGGATGGACCAAGTGACAGTGAAACCTTCTGTGTTCACACAGATGCCAGAGTTTTCAAACAGAAAACCCAGTTCCAAACATCTCTGCAGTCTCATTTGCTTTATGTCCAGCTATGAGGACTGTAGTACCAGCTGTTTGTTTTTCGAGCTTTTTTTCTGCCAGCATTGTTTCCTTGTCTTTTTTCCCCAAGCAATACCATAAAAAGCTCTAGTTTCATTTTCTCCCTTTCATCCTTGCATTAGCTCTGTAAACAGACTCATGCTTCCTACTCAAGTAAACTCTTTGTCTAGAAACCTCAGCCGTCAGGGCCCAGCATTTTGTTTTCTCTGGTCATAGTTGCTGTTTTGTTTGTTCATTAATGACAGTCTGCTCTGCTGTGATCCTACATGACTTTCTTCTTTGCTAGCAGGGTCCTAAACTTAATGACTGGGGAGTTTTCCCTGAAGGATGAACAGCAGACTCATGAAAAGCATCCAGCTCAAGAGGTGCTTGTACCTGGAGAGGCATTCAGGAGTGCCTCACGGGCTGTTCAGCACTGAACGGCCAAATGATAAATCATTTCTTTTTTCACTTTGTGATGGCCAACTCAGTTTTCTCTAAGAGCCACCATCCCAGCTTGTGCTCCTTATACCACTTCTCTCAGCTCTGCTTAAAAAGCATCTTGTGCTGGTCTTGCAGGTTCAGTATTTTTAGCCTCTTGGCATCTGGCCTCAATGGACAACATCAGGTTTTGTTAGATGCAAAGGACGCTCGCAAGGGTAAGAGGGTGGAAGCACCCACATCAGTTCACTCCAGTCTGCAGCTCCTCAGTTTGGTTTTCAAGGATCCCAGGTGTCCCCCAAGCCCATTCAAATCCCTCCCCTTGATCTGTGAACTCTCTGAACCCAGTCTCCCCCTGCCCAAATCCTTTGCCTCTGGAAGTTGGTCTGACATACCATGCTAGACTCTCCATTGGGGGTATGTAGTCAAACCATCCCATCAGGACATCAGCCTCCATCCCAAGTCCTCCTTCCACAACCCCCTAGCCACCTCTGATTAACAGCCACCATCCCAGAAGGACCTTTCCTTTCCATATATAATCCTTCAAGAGCAACTGGTACCCCCTCACCCCTGTATTTTCTACTGCCTAGATATGATTGTAGATAAAATCCACCTTGGCAGGTCCCTTTGCTTCAGAGGGGTAACTGCTACCCTTTCTTGGGCTCAGTCCCAGAGCTGGGAGCATGGGGCAGACAAAGGACCATACCACCACCAGTGCTAAGATCAACCAAGTCACTGCACTGGGGACCTTCCATTTCACCCATCTCCAGACTTGAAGCAGTTTCCATTGCACATGTGGAATATATGAACCTCTCAGTTCTAGAATAAACTACATCAAAATGCCATAAAGTCATCAAAAAACATTGTATCAACATTACTGTGACTTCCTGAAGCTACCAAGCAGAGAACCTCCACTTTCTCCTGCAGTCAAACACGCCGTTAAGGGGCATGGGATGTACATGCTATTCTAGCAGATGTGATCTAGCTTCCATGCTTTGAAAGCCAGTCACATCTCACCAAGTTATCTAACACACTGCAGGTCTTTAGACAGTGTGGGAAGAATTGTCTCCACCAATCCTCCCTGCTCTTGAACCTCAAGTCCTCTCTAGGGAGGATTTTTTGTGCTGTCTGATGGTAGAGGTCTCCTTTTCATCAGCCTCATCCCCAGCCAAATTCCCACAGCTATGCAAGCAACACCTTAAATCTGCTATCCTCAAAGGAAGATAAACATCTGCTAGGTCATTATCAAGGCTTGTAGATGGTCCACGTGGAACAAGAACAGCTAGACTTTCCATGACACTTTAAGCACCTTTGCAGACAGTTTTTAAAATCTATGCCAGAGCCCAGTTATCATATCAGCCTCTGCTACAGGAAAACTCATTGTAATTCTTCCATAAGAAGTCCCATTCCTTTGGGTCTTGCCTCACACTTCTTGGCACTTCAGAAAAGCTCTTCCAGTCACTGGAGAGCCCTGTTGTCACCCTCAATGAAGAAAATTACCCTTACCATCAAAGTAGTTTCTCAGTAGTACCTGCAGTGGTCTAGGTGCTCACCACTACTGCCTTTGCCTAAGCATGAGCTGTCCTCTGCATAACTAGCATTTAGATTGAAGTTCGACTACAACAGAAGCTATGTTAAATCCTTTATCACTTAGTAAATAAGTTGAGTTCATTGCATAATGTCCTATTTCATCTTCCTGCCCCTGCACAAAGCCATCACGCTAATGGTTTACAGCCAGCTGGTGGCCGATGCCCTGTTTATTCCTTTGTAACCTTTACACTTTGAAACACTTGGATGCCATGCAGGCTCTGAGAAACTCATTAGCGTTGCCTTAGTGGAGAAACACTACTCTGGAAATTATAACCCAGATTAATATTACAGGGATGTAACAGCAGCGGTTCAAGTGCCCTTGGCATCCCATTTTCCAAAGCCAGGTCAGAGATGAGGCCTTTGTGCTCCTGAATGAAATAAAAGCCAATACAGTCTAACACACCAGTGTCCTTCAAGTTCAAATAGGTACAAGATCATCCTTTTTGATACTCCTAGCAGCATTCCTACAAAAAGGTTTCACAGCCTCCAGAAAGGCCAAAAAGCCACCACACTGATTAATTTGACATGCACTCTATTCTCCAGACCAGCTTTGCACTGCAAACACTTCTGTACAGCACCATGCCTCCAAGCCCACTGCAAGGCATCTCCTTCCTTCTGCAAAGAACAGCATCTAGGATTATTTTTTTTTTTTACAGTGGTCTTTTAGAAGGGACCTCAGATCCCATCTCTCTATTCTGTTACCCATCCCCAGCACTCCCTGCTCACACCTCCACCTAACAGCTGCTGGCCAAATGGCTACTCCATGGTTGCCACATCAGTAAGTGTTTGTCCATGGGGTCCAAGGTCAGTAACAGACTCTGGCAGGACTGAGCTCCTCCCTCCTTGTGCTGATCCCTGTCCACTCCAAGGTCCAGTATGTGCTGGGCTTTACCAGTTATTACTGCCAGCCCTAAAACTGATCTCCTACCTCCTCTCATCCCTCCAGCCCCCCAAAGAGTCCATTGAAACAGTGCCCACTTCCACAGCCACCCACTAGTCTTTCATCAGGGTTTGTGACTATTCTGATGGCTTTCCATTAGCAGTGCTACTCAAGTGTTGGTGACCCATCCAACTCCCTGTGTGCTCAAGGTCCCCTCCCTCTCCCTGCATCAAGAGATGCTTCCTCTCTATCTCCTTACCTTGTTTTGCTGTAGCATCCTCCTAGTCCAGCAGGAAGTTCACATATACAAACAAATGGCATATTTTTAGGGCTCTATAAGCCCACCAGCTATATTGCCCTCCTCCACAGCCTAAACCCTTCAGGCTCCTATAATACAAGCTCCCTTCATCTGGTGTAGGGGTAACAAGAAGCTCCAGCTTCTTTCCTACTTCTACAAGCACTCTCTAAAGACTTTCAGCCCCATCTTTTCACTCATATGTCTTTCCTCACCCCCAACTCCTTCCTCCAGGCTACAAGCCTAAAAGAAATCAGATGAGGAGACCCTGCTAACTTACTACATCCTTTTACTCAAGGTTTACCCCCAGCTCCTACCCCAGGCTTTAGGGCAAGAGACACACCCTGGCCAACAACCACCTAGAAGACCATAACAAAACACACCCTCCCAAAACACCATACCTCCCATCATGCCATCAGCTTTTATGGAGCTCAAACAGCAGCTCAGTAGTAGGGCCTGGGCATTGTAAGCCTCCCCTCTCCACCCCTCCTCTCTCTTTCCAGCAGGCACCCCTTATGGTTCAAGATGAAAGATTGCTGTCAGCTGAGGGTGGTTTCGTACACCTGCCCTGAGCCCACCAGGCGTGGGGAAGCAGCAGTGAAGCTCCCACCTAGTTTGCAAAATAAGTGGGAGTTGGTGGCTGTTCTTCTCTTCTCTGAATATGTGCTAGTGGAATTTTAAACAGATTATATAAGTGGCTCTCATTTAATCCATCTGAACTATCCTCTTTTAATCACACAGGAGATCAAAGCAGCTGACTGTGAAATGAGTAGGGAGCGGAGCAAGCTCTCCTCTGTGCGTGCTGGCCTGCACTGGGTGAGGAGGGGACGAGTTGTGGGAAAACACATGATGGCATGATGCTTTCTCAGATTTGGGGATATTTTTAAAATGCTCAATAGCTATACTGGAGACACAAGAGCTGCTGTCATTTTCTGTGCCTTTCGTGTGGCTGTCCCTTTGTGCCTCTGCATCCCAGAGATGCAGAAGGACACACCTGTGCCATGGATGTGGGGGCACCGTAGCTTGGCTGGGAAGCTGCTCTTCAAAGAGCGAGCAGTTCTCTCTGTGAGATTTATATAGTTTACCTTTTTCATTTCTTCTCCTGAAGTCTGACATTTTAAAATGTGTAATTGTGTTTATCCCTGGCAAGCTGTGAATGGCTCCCCGGGCTGCCCGTGCCTCCTGCACGGCTGTATAAATTACACTGACAACTCCTTATTACAAAGGGAAAAATAAGTTAATGGAAAAGCAAAGCAGAAATAGATGCATAAAAATCCCAAAGTGCCCAAGTCAGCAGAATTGCCCCCACGTGACAGTCATTGCCAGTATTTAATTAAACAGGGATCGATCGTGTGGGTGAGTGTGAGTTGGTGTGCGTGCACGTGCAGGGGAGGAATTGGTACCTTTGTACTGTATTTATTTTTTTGGTAGTAAAGAGTTATTGATATTACACTGAAGGCTATACCCTGGCAGGGTGATGAGCAGCGTGGCTCAGGGAGGGAGGGGTAGGCACAGCCTGCCTCGGGGAGGCTCTCCATCTGTCCATTCATCCGAGAGAGCCTGTCCTGGCTGGCAGGGAGCTGAAATGCCTGGCTGCCCCTCGGGAAGAGAGCCTGGGTGCTGCAGAAATGCCAGGACCATCCAGGCTGTGTTTGCTCCATGCAGGCAGGGCTCTGTGAACAGCAGCGCAGGGCAGGCGAGGCTTGAAATGTGCCTGCCCCAAGGCGTGAGCAACAAATCTGTGCGGCAGCACTAAGAAATGGAAATCACATTGGCTCCCGCAGCAACCCGTGATGCTTTTGGGAAATGGCACATTTAGATGGAGGCTCAGGGAGATGCATGAGGAGCCATGAGGGTCAGCCCCGCCGAGTTGCTCCAGCAGGATGGTGAACTGGGTAATTGGAGAGAAACACTGAGCAACACAAGCTGAGGTGTGGGACCTGCAGGCCAGCACTCGAGGATCTTTGGAAAGCTCACACATCCTGATGCTGCTGTGAACAAAGGGGAACTGCAGCAGCAGAGCTGCTCGGGGCTCTCAAGGGTACATGCAACCCACCTCTGCCAACAGCCTCGTGGCACATTCAAGCTGACCCAGGTGACACAGGAGCAGCCACAGAGTTGGACCAGAGCTGGGGAGCTCTGGAGGGACCGGAGACCTTGCAGGGTGGTTATTGGGGGAGAGGGCTGGAGACAGGGGAAAGATGAGGCTTTGAGCAACCCGGTCTAGTGGAAAGCGTCCCTGCCCGTGGCAGGGGGGTGGGAACTAGATGATCTCTAAGGTCCCTTCCAACCCAAACCATTCTATGATGAAAGCTGTCTAGTTCTGCCTAAGCTTCCTAATTCAGATTATGCAGAAACACTGGGATCTCAAAAGCTGCTGGCTGTGGGATTGGAAGCTTTGTGGTACTTGTGGCCGATTTGGGTCTCTCCTGAGGACCAGTGACCTCTGACAAAGCCCTGCTTAGTCACACAAACATCACCTCTGGGATAAAATGCCAACCACCAGTCAGTATCTGAGCAGGCTGCTGGTGGAAATCAGAAACAGATTTTGAAAAAGCAGAATGTTTCAAGCAAAATAACTGGGCAGAGGTGGAAATGCCTGGTTGGAAATGCTCACCTCTGCCAAGAGGAGATGGAAATGTTTCCTCCTGGGATGCTTGTCCAGGAACCTCCACCACTGAGTCCCCACCTCCCTCCTCTGACTCTGACTGTCCCCCTGTCACTCTCATGAGCCAGTGGGCCTTTGGGGTTTGGCCAAAATATTGTGTAAAGCACTAAGTGAAGATGTGCAAACTTTAGTGTGGGCTCCACAGCCAGATCGATTCAAATCCAACCATCTTGGGAGCAGAGTAAAGAAGTTAACAGCCACTGGAAATTGCACACAGCTCCTTTCATTTCCACACATTTTTCTTGCCTAATTGGAGTGAGCCGAGCGGTCGGGTAGAAGCTGCGAGAGGCTGGGGAGCTGGACATGAGCTCTCCATGACTCATTCCTGCAGGAGGGAGGGATGCTTGCTCCCTGGAGTACCAGTTGCACCAGTGTGCTCTTACTGGGTCTTGAGCTAAAAAAAACCCCTTATCTCATTGTACCCACACATGTCATTTGGACCACATGGGATAAAAATAAAGTACTGGTCTTTCTGCTCCCCAGCCCTTTCTCTGGCCGTGTGCTCTTGGTGTAGCATCACTGCTCTGATTTTTTGTACCTCCTCCTTCTGCAGCAGCACCCAGGTTTGCCTCCTGTAAACGTTAGCCAAAAAATAAAACCCCCAAACAAAGCAGGAGGAATAATTTCTATTTTTGTTCAGTTTTAAGATCAGTCTCACGGCCCTGACATCTTCCAGATAATGACTGAAAATCCCTTCTCCCCGCAGTCTGGCCACCAATCAATACTCCACAAGCAATTTCCAGTGCTCGGCTCGCTTGTTAAAGACCTAACATTCCCTTTCCTCGAGAAGTGGGTGGCACAGTGAGTCACCAAAAGCTCAGCAGGATGCCACTTCTACCTGATGCAATGCTGAAGCCCAGCTGGAAATCAGAAATCATCCAGAAAAGCTATTTTCTCAGCCTAGGACTGAATCCCAGTGCCAGACTGGAGTGCCCTGACAAGTCTTGCTGGTCAGCAGGTCTCCGAGGTCTGGACAGTGCCATCCTTCCTGGCCCAGCACCAGGAACAGGATCACAAGGGATGGGGAGCCAGTCCTGATCTCCGGGGTTTTCAAAACGTATTTGTGACACATGTGTATCACAGGTGACGGCTCTTGCCCCTTTCAGCAGAGCAATTCTGCACATAGCCATTTGCTCCATGCAGAGGCACATCGTCCGTGCACGCACAACTTAGCAGGGCTGGGCTCCAGCAGCATCCATCCATCAGCCCAACAGCCCTGCATGGATCCTGGCCCCCTTCCTCGCCCCCACACTGGATGGGGAGCTGCGGCAAGACCCTTTGCAGGAGAAGGAAGGTGCCTAACTCTCCTATCAAAGGCTGGGGGTTCATTGGCTGCTGCGGGGGCTTTTCCAGGACCTGAAGCCTGGCCCTGGAGGACAGCATCACAGCTGGGATGTGGCTGAGTGGGGAGCTTGTAAAATGCCTGTTTTCTGCCATAATCAGGCTAACGTTCTTAACAGCAAGGAAGCCCGCAGACTGACAAAATGCCTTTCTTTTAAAGTTGCTTTGCTTAATTACTCTGAGAGACATTTAAAAATACGATGTGCCATGAGCCTTTGAAGTTCAGAGAGACTTTAGCAGGTGCTGTAATCCCCTTATTCTAATCCTGATGACCAAGATATGTTGGCTGCCCTTTCTCATGGTCTAGTGGGACTCAGGCAGTTTAAAAGCCAGTCTTTGTCTGCTTTCTTCGGATGAGACTTTCAGAAGTGTGTGGGCCTGTCTTCCCCTTGGGTGGACCAAGCACCTTGCTAATGTGTTTATGGACAGCTGTGGCTTTTTTATAGCTTCCTAAAAAACCCAGTTGAGCACCCAGGAGGATGGTGGTTTTGTGCTTTGTTCTTCCAGCTGTGTCTGTATCAGGCTGATTTTGCCAAAGGAAGAGAAAGGCTTGATGCATCCCTGTGAGCTGCCAGACCCAGGCAGGTGGGAGCAGGTTGGAGGCTGCAAACCAGAGCATGCAGAGGTGCAAGGACCCTCTTGCTCCGTAAGCGGTCAGGGTAGAGCACAGCAAAAGCTGGGTGTTGCTGCGATCCTTCAGTCAGAGCGAGCAGGGAAAGAATTAATTTCTCTTACGCAACCAACAGGAACCATTGCCCAAAGCAGGGACTGCATGTAAGACTAATTAAGAGCCGAGATATTGGCATGAAAGAGCCAAAGGGATGTTGCTTTGTTAGAGAAGTCTATGGTCCTGCCTGTCTGAGAGTGGGGAGGCACAACAGAAATAATCAGAAGCAATCATCAGAAAGCCCAGGGTGGCCAAAGCAACACTTTGCAGCCTTATGTTCAGAGAAAGCAAAGACTGAGATTTTGGCTGGGGAAAGAGGCTTGGGAAGTCTGGTGGCATTGGTATACCAATACTCATCTCAAGGAACATGTAATTTACAGCAACGGTTTTTGCGTATAAAATTAATTCCACCAGAAATACCTGGCTCTCTTGCAAGTTCCCTCCATGTTGGAAATAGCTGCCAAAAGTCAAGTCTGAATATTAGCTAACTACTTCAATCAAATTATATAAGTATATGATGTTGAATAAGCTGAGAAATAAAGTCAATTGTAGAGTAACAAACGATGTATTTACGGCAATAGAGGTGTTTGAGATTTCAAAGCTTACAAAATGTCTTCTCTTTTTTTCAAAATTAAATTTCCTTGAAATCAATGTATTCCCATGGAAATTCTTTATTACAACAAAATGCCATTTAAATGCCATTTTCTGGTGGAAATGCTCTGTTGGTATACTATTGACACGGTTCAATTACTGCACTCACACTCATAGTAGCAGTGTGCCAGACAAAGAGCACCCAGGGCACATTCCCCTCTTCCTCCAGACAATCTTTTGTGTTCCTATAGATTCAGCAGCTGGACTCAGACCAGGCTGGGAGGATGCACCTGGCATGTCTTGATACATCCTGGGTGCAGAAGTCCTTCTTTGGGGAAACTCTCCAAACTCCTGGGCCCTCCTGGGCTCATCCAGGGCCATTCACGTGAGGAGATCAGGTCCTCTCCCAGGACTGGCTCTGCCCACGTTGGACCCCATGTGAGATATGAGGGCTCAACCCAGCCTATTATGTGTGCTGAGCCTTGGGTAAGGAGAGGTACCCAGACCTGTTGAGTTTCTTCTCCAGGCATGGGAGTCATTAATTTAACTCCCATCCCATACTCCTCTGGCAATGGATTTGCATCTTCTGCCTTTGCATTTCAGCCGTGTTATTTCCCATGCTCTGGGGATCCCACATGCCCAGAGAGGTTGTCACCAGTTTGGTTTACACCCAGTCTATCCGGTTTTGTCCCCAAATGCCCTGGACCTGTTGGAATCAGAGCCCTTGCACATGCCAGGCTGCCCATGCTCAACAGCTTCAAGCTTAAGGCAGTTGCTCCTTGTATTCTTTAATCTAGTGAACCTGGATAAACATCATACCTTCTTTAAAAGGGGTCACACCAGCTCCCACCCCATCAGGCACAGAGCACTTGAAGCTGTACTGTAGCTGTGCAGGTGGAAAACACCTCCAGTATGGTCACTGTCTGGATGTGACCTGTTGACTCATGGCTGGGAAGAATCGGTGCAGTGGGTGTGAGCAGAAGCTGCCTGTTCCCCACCTCTAGCGTGTGCTCTGTGGAAATGAGCCAGATCTTTCCTCTCATAGTCCAGAAGTCATTCCTCACCTCCTTCTGCCTCGTCCACCTCAGGTAGTGAGGTGCTTTGACCACCCCAGGAGGCTTTGAGCCTCAGCCCTGCCTATCACTGTGTGGATGCTGCTGCCTGCTCAAAATCAATGTGTTGGAGCTGGAGCTGGATGATAGGACCAAGTGCATGCACCTGAAAGACAGTACACATGCACCCTCAACAAATTTGCAGATGATACAAAATGGGAAGGAGTGGTAGATACATCTGAAGGGTGTGTTTCCCTTCAGATGGACCTCCACAGGCTGGAGAAGTGGGTTGATGGGAGCCTCATGGAGTTCGGTAGATGTTCTCAGTGGTGCTCAGTGACAGGACAAGAGGTAAAAAGCACCAACTGAAATATAGGAAATTTTGTCTGAATGGAAGAAGACACTTTTTTACTGTGAGGGTGGTTGAACAGTGGCACAGGTTGCCCCAAGATGTTGCGACGTGTCCATCCTTGCAGATATTCAAAATCTACCTGGCTAGGGCAACCTGTCCTGGGTGACCCTGCTTGGGCAAGGGTGGGGCTAAATGATCTCCAGAGGTGCCTTCCAGCCTCCCCTATTTTGGGATTTGGGGATTTCAGGCTTCCGAGTGCTCCATGACAACCCCTTGGGCAAAGCATGGCCCCAGCAAAGTGTCATCTGGGTTGTGCTCACCTGTGGCTGCCCTCCTGCCTCCCCAGGGCCCTGCAGGGAGAAAAGCTTTTCCCAGCTACCCTGCCCTTGAGCAGATACTACCAGCCATCTCAGTACCCCATATACTGAATTGGTGGAAATTTGGAGTGAGAACATCAATCAAATGGGGCAGAACGGGGCTGGCCTTGCCCTCCCTGCTGAGACCAGGACTCCTGGGCAGAGCAGCGAGGGGATGCTCAGGGCTGTCCCTTCCCCAGCTGTTCTCCTCCTTGCTTTGCTGTGGGAGCATCCAGGGAAATGGAATAACATTATCTTCTTTCCACTCAGATAATTAAAGCGGAGCACCCCATTTCCTTCCCAAAGTAAGCTGATGTACACTTCAGCAGCTTGGATAATCTCCTAAAATGCTCCCAAGAGGCTATGTGACCCATCCTGTCCTTCCCCATCATCAGGGTCTCCCTGGGAATAGGGGCTGCGGTGTTTATTCCCTGCAGTGTTTATTCTGGAAATGCAACGTGCGTTCTCCTGCAAGCCGCCGCCACTGCCAAGCTGTCCCAGCCCCTCAGAGTTCCACAAGCTCTGCAAGGTGCCAGCTCCTTGCTTCAGCTGCTGGTCCTCCCTCCTGCAGAAATGTGCCCAGCCTCCTCTCTGCAAACACAAGCCGCAGCCACCAGGACCCGAATCCATCCCTGCAGCCATCCCTCTGGAGCCAGGACAGATGCAGAAGGGATTAATTTTACCCACTTCAATAATTTGCTTGAAATAGGCAAAACTTTTTTTAATCTCCATCGCTATATTTCACCCCAATTCTCTGCTGCAGCATCTTTTTTTCTTGGTCGTGGCTCACGTTGGAGAGCAAGGGTCTTGAGGTTTGTTCTCACAAATAGAGTAACCTGTAGACCGACGGCAAATTAAAAGAAGCTGTTTAGCTATGCAGATACACTTGCCTCAATTTTTTTTTCAGGTTTGTCAGTTCATTAATAACAGCCCACTGGTACAGAGGGAAATATCACACCAAGCAATCAGCAACACACAGCTAGGATCCTCGGGATGCTGGCAGTTTTGCGGAAAGGAAAAAGAAACAAAAAAAGCACATTGGGCGAAAGCGATGCAGCCTTGCAGGTACAAGCAGCCAAGCAAACCAAAGCTAACACTATTCGATTCATTCAGCCCTTTCCTTCCTCACAAAATATTTGCAGTCTTCGTTTTGATCCACATGTATTTGTTGATGAAGCAGTTCTGTTAATCATTCGTGTCAAACTTCAGCCTATGTGTTCTTAGCCCCCTGTTTGCTCTGTTGCCTCCAGAATTGGAAATGCAGCTTCCGCAGGCTGCGGGGGACTTACAGTTTCCTTTGTATATTCGTGTGCAGAAAAATGGTCTTGAATCATTACTTGAGGGACCGAAAGGAAAAGGAGTCAAAGGAAAAGATTATAGCAGAAAGATTACAGCATGAAATGACTGATTTTTATTTAACACATTAACCAATATACTTTTTCAAATATAGGCTCAAGCCTACTTAAGGCAAAGTTCAAGCTAATATTGATATTTGAAGGAAGAAGCACTTTCATATTAATCACCTAACTATTAAATGTCTGTTATGAGACAGAGCTTATGGGCTACGTCTCCAGACACATTTTCAAATGGTTCAGGCTAACTTTGATCCTTCTTAATGACAGAGAGCAATTATATAATGGGTTCAGAAACACTTTTAACATGCAGCTTGCATGGGGGTTTTTTTTTGTGGTGTTGTCAGATAATATCTCAATAACATTTCTGGGAAGCAAAAATGACCATCCTTAGCTCACTCTGCATTTTTGCTTCGCAATCCCGGATTTGCAGCAGGACAGAGTCTGAACATGAAACAGTCTGAGCAAGAAACGTGCAAGATGTTGCAGCTGTGCAAAACCCTGCTGGCTTCTCCTTCAGCCAGGGATGCACAGAGTTGTCCATCATGGGTGGGGAAGGGGCTGGGGACCATTATCCTCTGCAGGGCGGCTGCTGGGCGGTCCAGACCCTTGGCTCACACATTTCCATGGTAACCCCATCCACCAAGGCAGCAGAGATCGTGAGAAAACCTAGAGCCCAACTGGCAGCACAGAAAAGCTCAGCTCACGCTAAACCTGGCCCAGTCTGGGCGTGCAGCATGGCCCGCCACCACGGCCAGGGTGGGAAGGGCAAACCAGCACAGCAGCCTGCTCTGGGTGGAAGAAGGTGGATTTCCTCCTGGAGAAGTCTGGGAGGGAGTGGGGACTTGGGGGTGGCAGTGGCTGTCAGCACAGGGAAGGGTCGTGCTTGGAGCCAGGGGTGAACAAGAGCAGACCTGCCCATGGGGGATCCTGTGTGTGTGCACGTGTGCATGTGCATGCATGCATGTGCACATGTGTGTGTGCATGCATGTATGTGTGCGTGCATGTGAGCATGTATTTTTGGGTGCATGTGCATGTTTGGGTGCATGTGCATTGTGCGTGTGCATGTGCATCTGTTTGGGTGCATGTGTGCAGGTCCGCATGCGGATGCACGTGTCCGTATATGCATGCACACATGTACCTGTGCATGCAGGGGCACAGGTGGGCATGCATCTCCATGTGTATATTCATTCCCACACTCCTGTGTGCCCTGCTTGGTGCATGGCTGTACCTCTGCATATGTCTGCAGGGAGGTCAGAAGGTGCGCAGCCATGCCTGCAGCTCTGTTTAGCCAGAGGGTGCTCATGCACTTGTGTTTATGCTTAAAAAAAAAAAGGTAATAGCTATTCCTTTCATTGTCAGTGAGGAAAGGCTGCCATTGCTGCAAGCATCGTCATAGAGGGACAGGTTCCACTCAGCTTTTTTCACATTTCATCATTTCTGCAATTTCTAGCTGAACAGTGACCTATGTCTGCAAGTGGGGCAGTGGTTGCCAGCACCTGCAGGGATACAGAGAAGCCTCATGTCCACAGCCAGGGCATGAAAATGTCCTTCCAGGCATGCGAGAGCCAGTATGCTTTTGAAAAGCTGAAGCATAGAGAGAGTGGCAGCATCCCCCACCTGCCCTCCTCAGTTTAGCAGCGCTAAACATGGAAAGCTGCTGCGTGCCTGTACCAAGCATCACGGGTCTGGGAGGCACCTGCAGCCCAAGGTGTCCATCCTGGCTGTATCTGATCCCCATACTGGACCAACATGCCAGGACACATCAGCTCTCCCTGCCCTTGGGTTTCCAAAGAGATGAAACCCAGTGGTAGAGGCTGGGGGAAAGCAGCGATGTGAGGGAACCATGGCTGCTGGGGGTACCCCAACACATGCTCAATACCCACCTAACCAAGGCATCTCCCTCCTCCTGCAAGGCCCTTTCTTCATCTGTGTCTCTTTGCCACAATAGCTGCCCTGTGATGAGCAGGTCCCCATCGTACAAGGCGTCCACCCAGGACAAGCTGCAGCTCCCCACTGCACCCCTGCGCTCCTCAGCATAATTTTCAGCTCTGCAGGCATAAAGCTGCAGCCCCACAAAACAAGTAGGAATGGGTTAAACCAGCATTTTACAGCTCTTGGCCTGCCTGTTCTCAAGGGGAATGCTGAGTGAAGGGAGGTTGTGCAGTGAGTAGGTTGAGAACCCAGCAAATCACCTCCTGCTGGGTCAGGGAGCACCCAGGAGGTGACGCACAGCTGGATGGGGTCCTTTGCTGAGGGTGAGGCTGAACCACAGCCGGTGGCTGAGGCATCGTTAGAGTGTCTGTACATCCAAGCAGCATCCTCTTCCTCTGACAGGGTCTCGTCCAGCACACAGGGTCACGGGAAGCCTGTGACTATACCTGCAGGGCTGATGGTTGGGGAGACGTTTGAGAAAGTGAAAAGCTTTGGGGGAAAATCTCCTCATAAGCAGGAAGACAGCAGAGCTTCCCACAGCCGACTGCTGGACTTTATAGCTAGCTGCAAGCATAGCGGCGAAAAGGGTCACAGGCAGCTTTCACCTGAAAAATGTTAGAGCACGTTTGTGTGAATCATTTCTAAGGAAGAGGGTATGGGAGCTGGGGATGTGCCTCTGGTCCGGTGGCAAACACTAAATGCTGGGATGCCCAGCAAAGAGATCTCCCACAGACACACCCAAATTCTGCGTCTACACGGGTGCCTGAGTGTATTTCTTCCTTTACCACTGCAGGTAAACCTTCCTGGTTAGGGAAGCTCACCTTGGTGAGCCCCACATGCAGAGCAGGTCCCTGGTGCCAGCTGGAGCTCATGAGAGGGGAAAGAGGAGTGGGGCCAGGCATCAGGAAGGATGTAGAGAAACATGGGTGGCACAGCAGAGGAGAAAGGTCCAGCAAAGAGTCTCCAACATGATGCTGTGCCTGCGAGGCGAACCCCAGAGATGTCCCAGAGCCGATTCCTCCTGCACGCCCCTCAAGCTCCAGCTGGTCCCTGAAGGTACCTCTGTGCAGCAAGCAGTGTCTGGGGCAAACATCCGTGGAAAAATCCAGGCACCTGGAAAAGCATCTCACAAGGATTGTTGTGGCTTAGTGGGGACCCCCAAGCAGCACCATCCATCTCGGTCTCCTCCCCAGCGAGAGCGCAGGGACAGCCAGCCTCAGAGCACCTCTCTGCAGGAGATTTGGGTCCCAGCTATCTCATCTCTGGCAGTTACATCATAGAAATGACACAAAACAGGCTGGAAGTACCCTGGGAAGCCACATCACCTAATTACCCTCTACTCCTATCCCAGACCTCCAGGCCCATGTCTCCTGCTTGGCCAGGAAGGTGGAAGCTGGGCTCGCAGCAGCTTTTGGTGAGACGCGATATACAGTTAGATGCCCGGGAAGCAGGGAAAAGTTCTGCACAGCTGATCATGTGAAACCCTTCTGTGTCTGTTCTGTTGAGTCCTTCCAAATTTGTCTTCTTTGAAAACTGGAGTGTTTCATTCTGCTCAGTTTTGGTACCTTATTAGTCTCAGGTTGCCTTGTCTTGCTGGGTGGCTCATTAGGGAGTGGATAACGAGCTTTCTCCGCCCATGGCTGATAGGAGTTGGTGCAAAACCTTCAACAGATTTATTGGTTTTCCAAGTATTTCTCGAGGATTTGGTTTAAATTGGTGTTAACATAACAGAACAGGGGAGATGTTTTGAAAAATTCTCTTTTAGTCTCTTTGCTAAGCAGGGTTTGCCACCATGGTGTCAGAGACACCCCGCAGCCCTGCCGAGGGAGTTTTCAGAGGTGCAAATTGTACATAGGTGGCCAGATCCTGCTGAGAAACGTCATGGAAAGCAGCCTGCCATCCTGAAAATCCACTGGGTGCAGCTAGTCCCGCTAAAGGTACAAGAATTAAAATTGTAGGAGCCCAAACTCCACCCACACTGTGCACCTGAACAAGCAGTCTGGTTTGCAGGAGTTTTGAGTGAGCCAGGGGCTCCTAGTGTTCCTGGGCAGCCTCCACCACTGCTAAAGGCAGAAATCCTGCTCATTTAAAGTAGCCAAATTTACAGAGTGAAGGGAAAATGTTGGTTATTGGATACACTTTTTTACTGAAATGCAGCTTTTTATTTAGATAACAGAGAATGTTTTATATTGTGGGCACCTTCAAGTGTAGTTGGTTGAATTTGATACAGCAGAATCTCAGCATGAAAAATGCAAAAAATATGAGCGAGTATGAGATCCTCCATGTATCGTGGGTGTGCACCTCACATTTCAATTAATTTAAGCCAGCTCAAACCTATCTGGACCTGACTCAGCTATCCCTCTCAGGACCGTGCGATAGCACAGCTGGGCTGCCTGGGTCGAGAGCTCTGCGCTCTAATTCCGTATGCAGGATAAATAGACATGTAGAGAAAATACGATGTGGCATTTGTCAGAGGAGCCCGCTTGCTTCACCTGCTGTAACAGCAAACAAGGCTTTTGCCAGGTGCGAATTTGCAAGCCCCAGTTTCTGTGATCTCATCTGAAAAAGAAGGGCTTGGGAACGCGCTTTAAGCAATTTTGTGTTACAGCTGCTCTGTCTCTATACCTTGGTCGCTTCTTTTTTGGTAGGAAGGACAGAGGAATGCAAAATTAACAAACTTGCCCCCTGCCTTTAGAAAAACAGGAAGATGAGCAGGCTTCTTGAATTTATAACAATGTTGCACCCTCTGTACAGAGTGCAACATGCAGCCTGTGCAATGGCTAACCCATCTGTAGACAAGCACTGGAGAGATGCACGGGCACTTTCACCAGTGGAGTTTCCACTCCGAGGGCTGTCCAGGCTGCAGAGTCCCATGCCCACATCCCAAATAGCCAGTTGCAGTGTTTGCAGCCCTTCAAGCCCAGCGTTGCGATGCAAGGAGCTTTCTCCACTTGCAAACCCAGATGCTTCCTACAGTGACTGGCCAGTGACCTGGGGCCAAGGGTGTGATGGCAACAGGCTTGACTGGGTGGCACTAAATCCAGCAGTCTTGCCGCTTAGCATGGTTTGGTCATCACTGCTGAAGGGATGATCCTTCCTGAGGTGGAAAATGGATGGATACCACTCATCAAGCAGTGAATTTGCATCTCAGCCTGAGCTTCTGCTCTGACTTTTTAAGGGAGGAGGAACAAAAGCAGTGAGTAATCCTCATGCCATCAGCCTCTGCCAAGCAGCCTCAGCAGTCCATGGGAAGCAATACATGTTGCCTAAACAAAAGGGATTTCTTGGGTCCCACTGCTCCTCATGCTGCTCAAAGATGCCCAAGCTTGGAGATCGTCACATGCACAATGTTATCAGTTGCATTAATCCATCTTTACAAGATGTTGCATCCTGGTGCAGCCTCCCGGCACTAATGCAGCCCCTTAGGAGGGTCTGGGGAGGGCTGTACATCAATGAAAGAAAAATTGCAGCAGACATTGCGGAGTGCAAGAAGTCCCTGAGCTGCAGGTAGAGCCTCCACTGACACCCTCACTCATGTCCTGGACCAGGAGATGTGCTTCCTCCTGAGCTTGCGGGGCTGGGGACCATCTCACCGGCTGCTGTATCAAAGCTGACACCTGTCACCTCCAATGTCCTGCAAGACAACGCAAGAGCCCTGAGCATCACGTTGGCGTTGGCTCCCAGCTTGGCCTTGGAGCTCGCTCTGTCAGAGCATCACCCCTGATGGAGCCAGTGCCTGCTCCTGTTGTGACCTGAACAGGAATTGGACAGTGGGTAAAACCCTCCCCAACGCTGGGTTTCTAAAGCCACCCCTGACTGCTTTCAGAGGGTGATTTTGCTTTCCGAAGAGAAGGATGCGGATTAGCTCTGTTTAGGTGCAGTCCAGGGAGGGGGCATTCAGGCTTAGCTTGAATGAGGGTCACAATTTGGGGACTAAGGTGGGACAGGATGCAGGAAACCCACTTCATCTGACTGTCTGCTGGGTAGCAAAATAAACACAGAGGCCCATGCTCATCTGCAGAGATCAGTCATCTGGGCTGTCTCCATAGTCAAAGGGGAGATTTAGAGAGCTCCAGAGAGCGATTCCACCAGGCTTGCCTTCAACACCTCCTGTGCAGCAGAGGGAAAGCGCTCTGAAAGCATCTGTCTGACTCCCTGGGCAGTTATGGGATCCCACACAGCCATGGGGTTAACTGCTGTATGGTGAGGCGGGTCACACCAACACCACCCACCAACCCTTGAGTGACACGTTTTCTGCAGCCAACAGTACCAGCCTCGGGTGGGAGGATGCAAAGTACAACGGTGATGGTGGGCTCCTGAGCCCTGGATTCCCTTACCCATAGGCAGGATGCATCCATCCCACCAGAAGTTAGTAACACTAACTAAAAACTTTCTGAGGGTTATTTCCCTCCTATCTGAACATGAACAGTACCAAGCTGTCCTGGGTTCAGCTGGGGTAGGGTTGATTTTCATGCTAGTGACCGAGATAGGAATGGTATGGTCACAGGAGCAAGACCCCAAAGATTGCACCCGCGGGGACTGTCCCAGGTGACGCTGCTGGAGCACAGCCCTCGCTGTGCAAGCGATGCCCTGCCACCTCTCTGACTCGTGCCAGGAGTGCTCTGTGTCCCATGTGAAAGGTGAGAGAGCATTTAAGCCACTTTTAAAGCTGTGTAAGACCTTAAACCCTTAGTGTCACACAAGGACTTAAATGCCTTAAGACTGTAGCATGTCATAAGACAGAGTTAAAGCAACATAAGCCTCCTTTAGCCTCTATGGTCCTTGAAGGACAGTCTGATGGCATCCCAAGGGCTCCTATTTTTAAGGTCCCACAAAACCAGGCTTTCAGAGAGTTGTCCCTTCTGCTAGGATGCTCTGAAGGCTTCCGCTTGACTCTGGCTGCATGAGGCTGTGTGTGTGCAGGAGGTCTCTTCTCCTTCATCCACCAGGTTTTTATGGACAAAGGGCCAGAGCTTCTGGAGCTTGTCAAACCGAGCTGGTTTTTCCGCTTTCCTTGGTTGCGGGTTTGAAGAAGCAAGTCCTTGTGTTGCATCTGATGTGCCTGGGAGAGGAAGAGGATGCTGCAAGATAAAGCCAGGCACAGCGGTCCAAACAAAGAGGCAGGAACATGCATCCGAGCAGCAACGTGCAAGGTCAGAAGGAAACGCCCGCGAGGCAGGCAGATGAGTGTGCCCTATGCAAACACACACACCCTGATCCGTAGGGCTTATCACAGACTATAAAGACACATTTTGTGGAAAACCCTGTTAAGATACTGGCTGCACATCACTGCTTTAAGCCCCTACAGCAAGTTAAACTGGCTATAATGTTAAGCCTTTAGAGTATTTTAAACTGCTTAGATTGCTCAAAAGACCAGCTTAATCTTAAACTGCAGTGCAGCTGCTTAAACAGTTTAATCTGCTCTAAAAACTCGCAGGAACACAGAGTGCTTGAACCATGCTTAGCCCTGTTTGTTGACCGAAGCAAGGTGCTGGCCCTGTCACACCCAGTGTGACACCAGGGCTGACATATAAGCTGTTTTCCTAAATAGACCTTGCAGAGGCTGGGAGAGAAAAAAAGACCTTCTGTTATCCCTTCCCAGCACCAGACACAGCTCCAGGTGTGCTCATCCTTCCCCTCCACAAGCAGAACCGGCACCCCAGGGAGAGGAAGGTCTCCAGGCACCACGTCCTCAGCTAGGGAGGGCACTGGTGCTGCACAGCACGGTGGGAATTGTCACCCTTTTTTTTTTTTCATCAGACACTGTTAGTCTTTGCAAACAGAGTTTTGCAGGGAAAGGTACTCACTAGTTGGATTATTAATGGTGCGATCTTGCACAGCCCAGCAGGAGCGAATGTTGGCTATCATCTTTCTCGAACATAAGTAATTGCTGGAATCTCCAGCTACAAGGACAGAGAGCAATGCTCCATCCCTGAGCAGGATGAAGCAACATCTAAACCAACACCCTGTTTGCCACTGAGTCAGCCCAGTCCTGTGGCTCTCTCCCCCAACAGGGCCATTTTTTTTCCCATTCCCACAAAGAAAGCCCAGGGCTTTTTTAATTAAACTTTTTTTCCAATTTATTTGGTTTTTTTCTCTTTTTTAATACCAATGAATGCAGCCAAGGACTTGTGCAATATGTGCACTGACTTGGGATAAAGGGGTCATTCTCCAATGTGTCTAAAGTCTGTCTGGAAAGCCTGCCCAGGTATAAGAAAACAGGTAAATGTGGTGTCCAAAGTACAAATTATGTTAGGCTCAGAAGAAACATTGCTTAGTGGATGAACTCACTTGATAAGAGACATGTTGGTGATTATTTTGGTCTGCCACGTGAAATTCTCTGTTTTTATACCAACATGATATTTAGGGAAAAAAAATGAAACAAAGTATTACCTGCCTAGTTGTACCAAGCACCCATGGAAAACTGTGGAAACCTTGCGTTGCAATTTATGCCCTCTGAAATATTCATCGTTCATATTCATGTATGTGGACATTGATAGTAAAGACTGTATGAGTTGCGAAGGAATTTGCACTTTTTTCTCCACGTGCAATTTGTCCAACATGCAAGTGCAAAATTTATCATCATTTTGACGTATTTGTCACTCAGGGAGTTTAAATTGAATGTGCCTGTTAGTTTCTTTTCCTAATGTGTGTTATACCAAGACCCGTGCAGCCCTGTGCCTCCTGCTGGTGCTACCTAACTGGCCTGAATGGTCTTCTGGCGCTTTTGTGGCATTATCTGCTTCCCAATAACTGACTACAGTATGCTCAGCAGCACCATGGTATGGTGCTTGCACATCATACATTGACACACACAGGCACGGAGAGGTCATCACTGCTAAGAACAATTCTCCAACACGGCAAAGGTTGTGAAATGCTGCAGGGCTCTGGGAACGTGTCCTGTTGTCCGTGTACTTACCCAGCTCCTGCAGTGGGCTGGAAGTCCAGGTGCATCTCTGGTAACATTTGAAGCTGTTTCATAGGGTCTTGTTGAGATATGAAAATCTAAAAATAGGACTCACAATCTGTGGAGGGGCCTGAAGGTGCTAGAGAAAAGGCCACGAATGTCCCTGGTCCTGCTGACAAGCTCACCACAGATCACATCTCAACACGGCATCCTCCTGTCCTCCTGGCAGAATTCAGTGCTCACGCCGAACACCTCTGCTTGCACAGAGGGAGGTCATGGCTTATAGGAAATGCCTTCCCCTCCTTGCTTTCCTGTCCATCGAGACACCAGTTGCCAGACTGGAGCCCCAACACTCAGTACGGACAGATCCTTCCCCTGCGTGTCCTCTGGGAGCTCTCCCTCATGTGCTGGGAGCATCTGGGACTTGTGAACTTGCCAGCTGGCTTTCTCACTCAGGAATCATTATAATTTATTGATAGGATGCCTTTTGCAAGCCTCAGGGCACTATTGCAGGCTTCCAGGGTGCGCACATACGAATTCAGTTCACCCATCGCAGAGAAGCAGTTGCTGCATGCAGAGATGTTACAAAACTCTCTTGGCCAGAAAGCAAAGAGCAGTTTATCAGTGTGTGTGTGTGCAGCAACTGCAGCAAAATTGCTGGCTTGCCAGCCCAAACAACATGTGCAGGAACGACACATGTTCCCGGGACCAGGAGCAGGGCTCTTGGGAAACACCCTGGGCTCCTCTCTGCACAGGGTGCACCATGCAGAGTGTTATTCCAACCTCACCGACCCCATCCCCGAGTCCTGGACTCCCCCATCCCAGCCCACACACACTTGCCCTGTGCATTTACCCCCAGGGCAGCCACACCACTCTTATCCCACACCCCCCACACAATCCCAAGTGTCCCTAATGGAGCATGTCCACCAGCTTTGTCAGTCTTCTTTGTCCCCTCAACTACTGCTGTGTGTGGAATGAGAGAAACTCATTTTATCATCCAAATTCCTCAGGTCTCTACCTCAAGAGAAGGACTGTGGGCTGTGGCGTATTTTAAGCGGTTTTTCTGGGCTGTTTGTGGGCCCGGTGTTAAGGTCTCCATGTTTGATGGTTGGAGCAGAAGTGCAGCAGCCCTCCTTCTCAGCTTGCCTTGGGTTCTCCTACGAGAAGATACTGCAGCAGTCAGTGATCAGAAATGGAGTGACTCAGAGAAATGCAACATTTCCAATAAATGGGCAATGAAACAAGCTTGAGGTCAAAGAGAAGCTGCCAGCTCTTTCTAATGGGTTGCTCCAAAGTGCAGATTCATCCTTGAGACTGAAGCTTTAAGGTCATTTCTGCCCACTGAAGGCTCCAGAGTGGAGGTACCAAAGCTCTTGAGGTTTCTGAGGTGCCTGATAGAGGCATTTGGACAGACTGCAGTGCTGTCCTCGTGGCATATGTGCAGATGGAGATGACTCCCACAGCTTGGCATGGGGTGACAAGGACATGAATGTGACCTGGAGGTAAGTCAGTACCAAAGGGTGAGGAAAGATGTTCTCCTGAAGAACACCATTGGGTTGGCTTCATGTAACTGGTTTAGCCAGCACTTTTGGGACTTTCCTTGAAGAGATGGGGACAGTAGCATGCTTTCATTTGTTGCAGCCAAGTCACACTGCTCTCACCCCTGAGAAGCGCGTGCCTGCCCTGCCACCAGCACGTCCTCTCCCAGGGCCCCAGCTCCTGCGTCTGAGCAGCACGGAGACGATGTCCTCCCCTAACTGGGTTATAAGAGATTGGATTAGCAATTTGTGAGTTAGTAAAAGTCTAAGAATGGAAGATAAAACAAAGTGTGACAGGCTAAGCAGCCCTTGTCACCAGGGATTGATCACAGTGCTAATAGTCAGCGACAGCCGCACATTAATAACACAATAACCCAGCTTTGGATATTGGCACTATCACAACCCTTTAACCCGGTAATAACTCATTGGGAAAATGCTAACAGTGTCATAGCCAACGTGTCTCCAGTGCTTACACCTCCCTCTACCTGCCGGCCCAGCAGAGGCTGGTGGCAGCAGGTCATCTGCTCTGCCACATGTGCAGGTGTCAGGTCCCCTCTGCAGCTCCACAGTGACATGGGGACACGGCACCAGGGTGCCCTTTGGGGCTGTGGGCACAGCTGTGTCAGGCAGGGAGGGGAGGGGGGTTGAACTCAATGATCTTTAAGGTCCTTTCCAACCCAAACCATTCTATGATTCTATGAGATGGGCAGGCAGGGACAGATGTGCAGGGACGAACCTGTAGCGGTGACACAGAGCAGGAGATGGGGACAAGCAGGGCTGTGGGGAGCTGGTGGAGCCCAGGGAGGTGGGACCGAGCCTGAGCTCAGAGTGGTCAGCAGGGGCATCTGAGAGAACTTGACAGCAAGTCATTTGGGGAAATGTTTTTAATTTTTTTTTTCCAAATATTCTGGATTTTAGTGACATGAACCATTCCCAATTTGCCTAGGAAGCCTCCTGCTGCTAGTTTTGGCTGTGGTGGGAGGAGACACACTGGGGAAGTTAGAAAAAAAGTCAGGGTTGTTTAGAAAATGGGAAATCAAATTAGAGATCAAGCTTTTTGTAAAATGTAGATCAAAATTTGGGGGAAAAAAAAAGTAAAGAAGAAATAAAGCCTGTCTTATAGCAGGCAGCATCCCTTTGTTTACAAAGGCTTTTATGAATGCTGCTGGGTGTCATGGAGCACGGAGGGGGAGGAGAGATGGAGAAATATCACTGCTGTTTCTCCACCCCCCAGCAGAAGCAGCAAGAGGCATTTCCCTGCCTAGGCTGGAGCCCAGGCTCCACTTTGGCACCCACCCAGCAGCTGCATCTCTTGGCTGCGCTTCTCGGAGTAACGCCGAGAGCAACCGATTTAAGGGATTCAAAGGTCAGCAAATCCTAAGTGCCAGCTGCGGGAGAGCAGGGCTGCGGCACCAGCAAGACATCCGCAGAGGAGCTGTTCCCCTCGCAGCAGGGACCAGCTTATTGTCACTGCATGTGCCTAAAACCCACGACCTCCCCAGGCCACATGCAGGATGCATCCACGGCTGGGTCTAACAACATCTCTGCAGCAGCAAGAGCCCCAGCACAGGTGGAGTTCATAGAATCATAGAATCACAGAATTGGAAGGGACCTTAAAGCCCATCTGGTTCCACCCCCTGCCATGGGCAGGGACACCTCCCACCAGCCCAGGTTGCCCAAAGCCTCATCCAGCCTGGCCTTGAACCCCTCCAGGGATGGGGCATCCACAGCTTCTCTGGGCAACCTGGGCCACTGCCTCACCTATGACCAGTTAGACCTCTGAAGTCCTGTTTCCTCCCCAATTCAGCCAGGTCAGTGATCTGGGATTTTTTTATGTCTGATCACACCTACCAGCTGCATAGAGCATTCTCTACATCATCCTTTCCAGCAGACCCAACTCTCTTCATCTTCGGCTCAGACAATTCTGTGAATGTCCGTGTGTGCCAGTGCACCCCAGACAGGGAGGATGAGATGCTGGTGAAGGAGAGGGGTCCTCTGCCATAGTGCAAGGACCTGTGTCCCCCACTATTTTTGAGGGGGGAAGGCTGCCTGATCTCCCTGCAGCCCATCAGCCCTGCCAGCAGAGACAGATTAACCCACTCATTCTGTGTCAAGCAACACAACCGAAGGGCAGAGAAACCCTCGGCTGTTACAAAACGCATTAGCTATCAGCATGGCCTGCTCTGCTCCACCTACCCATTCGTGGCCGAAGCTTCTGCTGAAACTCTCCTTTGGCGTCGTGACTTGTTACCCAGAGCATCAAGTCGCCGCCAGCCAGCAAGGGGGTCGTGGAAGGCAGACCAAAATCGGGGGGTTACCTAGGGATCCAGCGGCACGGCTGTGCCCCAGGGGAGTGCAAACCCCTCCTGACCATGGAGAGAGGCGACTTTCCTCTCTTCCCCGCGGGCTCCTGCCCACATGGTGCTGCATCCCATCTCTTTGGGGAAAAAGGCAGATTTAAAAAAAAATAAAAAAAAAAAAAGTGGCAATGCAAGCTGGCTTTGAAGGATCCCCTGACTAATTAGTTTTGGAGGCCAGTGTTTGCTGCAGTGTAGCTCTGATGCATGTGAGGGACATGCACCAACAGTGAAAAAGAGAGGGCTCAGCTTGTTTGGCTTAATTAGAATAATGAAGCTGTGAGCCTAATAGGAGGAGGTTTGGAGTGCTGAGGCTGTAATTGGCAGAGATTGGGAAGCGTGAGGCTGTCGGCTGGCAGCCATATGGAAGCAGCAAAGTGAGGGTAGTGAGTGACAGCCCGAACCTGTGGCGCTCTCATTAATTCCAACAGCAGAGCTGTGATTGATGTGTCAGCTCCCTGCTGCTCTGCGATTCGGGCGGCTGATTCCACCTCACTTCTGCTGCTACTGCTGCAGCCTGGGCTGGGGAAGGGAAACATGGAGAGGGGATAAGCGGAGGAAAACACATAAAGGAGGGAAAGA
>NW_010121557.1:36149-68877 GCF_000699245.1 Pterocles gutturalis
AAACAGAAGACAGGTTGTGGGGGGAGATGGATGGATGGATGGATGGATGGATGGATGTTATAACATCCATCTGGTATCTGCAAAGCCTGGTCAGCCCCAAAGACAATCTTCAATTCAGGCTTTCAATCCACATTCAGTTTTTGACCCAGGAGTTGCACTGTGTTGGAGTCAGAAGCGTTCCGTAGCCCCCAGGACCACGGCTCGTACGGCTCTGATCCTGCTTGTACTCTTGGAGGTTTTGTCAGGCTGTAGGCAAATTGGCATGGCCAGGCTACCCCCCTTGGCCCCTCTGCCCGCACAGCAGGATGTGCTGCTTTGTCCTCAGATCTCGTCTCCCTGCTGAGGGGCAGCCCACTCCCACCAGCGCCTGGCACACAGACACGCCGTGGGCATGGGACAGCTTTGCCAATGTCCCCAGTCCTCGTCTGAGGCTGCAAAGCTGGTGTGCCCAAGGTGTGGGTATCTACAGACCCATGAAGTGTCTGCTGGGCAGAGTCCTAAATCTGAGGCAGGAGAGACTCACCCTCCTCCCACCATAAGGAGGAAAAGAGCACCTTTTACAAAATGCACATTGAGAAGTGATAAGCTGCTCAGACTCCCTTTCTATTATTACCCTGAAGTTTCTGCCACGATCCTGGCAGAGTTACAGTATTGTCGGCCCTCAACAAGTTACCAACTAACCAGATTTAGCTGCTTAATCATTCTGCAATGCTTCTAACCTCCGTTCAGCTCCCATCATATCTGAACGGGGCCAGCCTGTGTAGGATGCAAACCGGAGGCTTCTCACCAGCGGCAGCTCCCTCATGGCGTTAAGACGTGGATAACGGGCAGTGTCTGTTTGCATATCCCACATGCCACGCTCCTCAAGACAGCTCCTCTGGCTGGGCGTGCAGGGAGGAGGGGAGAGCGTGCCGGCCCCTGGGGAGGGAGCGGTTCTGCTCAGGGAAAGATATTTGCAGGATACAGCCTGCGGCAGGATGCTGTGAGAGTGGGGAGCATGGTTGGAAAGAGTTTGGATCAGACCAGAGTCACTTTTCTGGTCTGTGAACACCAGGCACAGGGAAGGGACTGGGCAGTGTTAGCTGGAGCCATTACCCATCTGCGGGCAGGGGGTGGTTATAAGCAAACCCTCTTTAATTTCTATTCTGTCTGGCTGAGTTATTTTGAATCTTTTCCATTGAAACAGCTAATTACTCTAGTTCTCCAAAAGCCAGGTTTAGTAATTTAAATGCATTTTTACCTCTCTTTAGGGAAGGGAAAATGTCGGGGCAGATCCACCTCAGTGCTGTGATTAAATGGGTGTCTTGGCATGGCATCCAAGCGGTTTTCCCTCATGGAGCAAGTCATGGCTGCGGGAGGCTGTGGGACAGAAGGCCAGGAGAGTCCTGTCTGTGTCACCATGATCTGATGTTTCATCTAGCATTGCCTGCCTGCATGAATCAAGACTTCTCATCCCGCCCTCTGAAGGAAGCAGCTACCCATGAAGGGGAACGGGGGATAAACTGCCAAGATGATAACTCATTTGGGTAAGGCTATCAAGACTCATTTGTTTTGCCTTGTTGCCTTCGTGAAGGAGCATGCAAAATGAAGTATTAGCGTGTGGAGAACAAAACTTCAGCTTTACCCTCTCTATACCTTCCCTTAGCCCCAGTAAGGGGAAGCTGGGGCAATACATCACTCCAGGGCTGGCTCCTGTACACTGCAAAGCTAATGTGGAAAAATGGGTTGCCTTTTTCTCTGGTCAACTCCATTGAAAGTACACAGCTGCTCCACTAATTTGAAGAAGCAAGAAAAGCAAGATGGAGAAGGAAAAATTGGTTTTGATTGCAGAGCTCCAGCCGTGAAGTTCCTCTAGCAGGAAAAGAAGTAACAGCCGGGGTAGCCAGAAGCTTTGTATCCCATACAGTCATTTTTTCTAGTAGGTATTCACTTGCACGATGAAGACCATTAGGTAAAGTATCTCAGAATAACTCTCATTTTCAGACTACATGGTGAGGAGGTGGTTTCTCAGCAACTGGTACCTCCTACACAGCGACTGCGACTGTTCCTGGAGTAGGACAAGGCTTTTGCTCATGACGATGCTGAGATGTGCTTCATGCAGCTCTGCTCCGGTCTGGGTAGCTTCCTCAGTGCCTCTGTCATATCTGGACACGCAGAAGTCCAAATGGCAAGGGCCATGATTGAGCTTGAAGGAAAGGTCTTCTGCCTGCTCCCTGCCTGTACAGGAGAGATGCCAGGCTGACCTTGCTTTCCTTAGTCTGTGGGGGAGCCACAAAACCATGGCAAGGTAGTTAGCTTCTCTGCGAGTTTGGGTCAAGCAAGCTGTTCTGCAATCAGTTTGTTCTTCAATAAATGGGTTTCCTAACAGCTAGCTACCACTTCACCTCCAAGCTGGGAAAAACAGACTGTTGCAAGCTGTTCTCACACCCGCCTGACAACCGTGCCTGTGCATTTGTGATCAGGGACAGCACTGGCCCCATTACTCTTGGACCAACCGTTGGTGCAAAAGATGCGCCATGTCCAACCCTACCTTGGATGACTCCTGCAGGGACTGGCATCTGAGCTGGACCATCATTCCGCAGCTGGCTCTGCTCTCGCCTATGAGGAGCCAGGCTCTCCTACAGCCTTTGCATGTCTCCTGCTTGCTCCCAGATCATTTGGCCCTGAAAGCAGCACCAGGCTTGGCCAATACCAGTGCAAAGCTGGGCATACCTTCAGATCCCCACCGGGAGCTCCAGGTCAGTGATGCAGGAGCCACCGGGGTCCAGAGACCAAGCAAAAGCATGGCATGCATCCCAGGTCTGAGCAGTTTCAGCAGAAAACAGCACTAATCCTGGACAGGAGCTTTGCTTTGGTAGAGCAGTGAAGAAATTAATTAGAAGTATGTGCCAGCAGACAAACACAGCAGTTCAATCAGATTTTCCCACACATTTCCCTTCCTATAGGTAATTCCAGGGGCTGAAACGCAGAATTAGGCTGGCTGAGAGCCTGTGATGCTGTTTCCCAGGCTCTGTCCCTACAGGTCTGTGTACAGTTAACCTGTCTTCTAGCTACCGTAGCTGAGCAGATGAGATGAGTGCTGGTGTTTAGGTCTCTGGAGCTTCACAGATCCTGCATGGGTGGTAGACAGCAGAAGGCAGCATTTGTTGAGTAGTCAAGAGAAGAGAAATGACTACATGATGGCTCATGATTTGTCCTCTGTGTCCATCTCAGTGTTTCCAAAGCTCATGAGCGAGCAGCAGACTGATGTGGAGCGGGATGTGCGTGAAGACACAGCTGGTTTGCATTGGCCAAGGCGCAGCCAGCTCACCAACTGCAGCAGCCCTTATCTGGCCAGGATGCTCTGAGTTCCCTCTGAGGTTGGTCTGGGGTTGGAGACAATATAAGGACTCATGGACAGGGTCTAAAGAGCCCATCATTCATTGTGGCCAACACAAGAACAATGAGACAGAAAACCATGAAGATGGCCCCAGCATCCCACGTGTTGACTCAGTGACAAGCACCGCGTGCCTCGGGATGCACTAAGGTTGGCCAGATATCGTAGCCAAGCTAGGACCGCTCTGCCCAGTGCCAGTGATGTGCAGCTGGGAGGCAGCAGGTCGTCAAAACCATTGCTACAGCTGCTAAGTGCCAGCGCCAAGCTGAGCTGGGAATCTGGCTGGGAGAGAGCTCTGACTTCACCTTTTTTTACCAGTGCATCACAGTGAAATGGGGTGGAGAAGCAGCACCTGTACAGCAGCTGTGTCTCAGCTGGGAGCTGCAATCTGCGACAAGCAAAACGGAGCAGCTTCCTAAACTGCTGCTGACTGGTAGGAGTCCAGCTTAGTTCCTTGCTCCTATCCCCATGCATCCTTGCAGGGGGAACGGAAGCTCAGCACTGACACACCTCCCCCTGCAATCCATCACCTTCGCTCCTGCTCCAAAGCATCCTGTGCCAGAGCTGCCACTGAGCTGTGAGCACTGCAGAGCAGCAGACAGTGCACACACCTGCAGACACGTCCATGTAGGGAACAAACAGAGAAAACAGCACTCGGGACAATTCAGCCTACACAGATTCTGGATACCAGGCACAGGAACAATGTTAGCATTGCTGAAGCATCCAGGGATCCTATCCTGGCTCTGTCCAGGAAAGCTGCAGATTCACTGGAACTACCACCCAGCTGTAACCTGGATCCTTTGGGGACGTGGAGCACACACCAGCCTGGCCGACTGGGGACTTTCCCAGCACATCCAACGGCTTTACCTGACATCAGGGTTCTGCCATGGTTGGGTTCCCCATTTTAAGTTACAGACACAAAGGTACTGGCCTGACCTCCCCAGTCACTATTTCACCTGGATCGTTTTCAGCAGTATTTGTAAGAACCACCGTGTGTCCTCCTGGCAGATCTCCCTGGAAAAACCACAGAACAAATCCCTGCAGGGGTGTCACGGCAGGTTGGGTAACTGCATGCACTGCCTGGTGAAGGGCACCGGGTACGGAGGAGTTCCTTCTTCCTCTTGGTTGGCCCATCTTCCAGATATTAACTGGGTATTGTATTCTTCACCTTTCTCTGCTGAAATGCCTAGGTGTTGCCAGCTGATCAAAGTGACCAGAAGAGACATTTCTGTTCCTGCCCGAACAGTAATGGCACGCTGGGGTCATTTCCTTGTTGGCTCACCCAGCACTGTGCTACTGAACATTGCTTCTCTTTCTCTCCACCATTTACTCACAGCATGCTGTAGTTTTTTCTGCTTTGAGGGCTTCCACACCCAGACATCCAGAGATAATGGTGCCTTTGCTGTGGCACAGCCAAAATATGCCGAGAAAAGCTCTGAGGAGGGTCACCCTGGGGTCCAGAGCTGGTCAGGGTGGGCTATGACAAGAAATCTCCCTCCTGATTTTAAACCCCAGCATGATTACAGGCAACCATCACCACCTCATTGGGTCTTTCCAACATTTGCTCCAGGCAGAGCATCCCACAGCACCATGATCATCTCTTCTGCAGGCAGAGTCTTTAAAGCTTTCCTCTCCTCAGCCTGAGGTTTTATTAACCTCACCTCACTGTGCTGAATAACTTTCTGCTCCGTGTATCGCGCTGCCGGCTCGGCTGGCCCTGTTTGGTGAATAGATTAACGCCGAGGTGAATCTGGGTATGGGGACACGCGCCTCTGCCAGGAGTTGCTGGCTGACCACGTTTGGGCTTAATGATTTTCCTAATTCAGGATTGGAACTGTTTTGACTGCACACAAGCCGTGTGATGTGGATCTGCTTCTTAATCACATCAGACTCCTCAGGTTTCCGGCGTGAATACTCATAAGTTCAAAATTCATGTCTGAAACACATGCTGCTGCATCTTTGTGTAGAAAACATTCCTGTTGGCAAGCTCTGCAGGAGTGCTTATAAAGAACAAATATCAAAGTGTGACAACTGCAGTTGATTACAAATAGCAGGAACATTTGCAGAGTGCTGCTCTGCAGAGCCAGCCCCACGCAAGAGGCTTCTCCGTTTGCGGTCGAAGCAGAGCCCATGGGATCCCCGGGGACGGTCTGCCTCTCGACATTGTTAGCTACGAGCTACAGAGCTGCTCTGATTCACCAAAGCCGGGAAAAATAACATGAAATGTGTAAGCAGGGTGGCAGAAATGGACGAGGGAGAAACACATACCAGAAAATGAATTCTGAAAGCAGAAGCAATATTAGTGGGAAAGCAGAAGAATCTGGTTCCTGCTGTAGCCTGCACAAAGGCAGAATGATGGATGTGCAGAAGTTATTCTTGTGCTGCTTTTTTAAAGCTGGAACGAGGAACAGGTTAAGCAACCTTTTCATGTCAGTGCTGCAGAACACACTGTCCCGCTCCAGGACTGCAAATCCCACTTCAAAATACCAGAACATATTCCTACAACAAAACAAAACACCTTATTGTGATTTTTCCGGACATGTTTGCATGCTAACTTTTCACATCTTTGCAAAGTATGTTGCCTTGGGTATTCTATTTGCATCCATGTCAGTACATCCGTGATGAACTCGTTCTTCCTTGCATCAGATTGCGTGGTGGTCTGTCGGTTTTATGGGAACCATGAGGCAATGCTGAGAATTTCTTCCTGGATGTCACCAATAAAATGGTGATCCAGCAATAGCACCACAGCCTGCTAGCAGTTAGCGTTCTCAGATATTAAATAAATGTTCACGGACAATTTTCAGGGTACGTATTGTACCATCTGTCACAGCAGCACTGCTAGGTTTTAATTACGGTTTACACTCAGTCTTCAAGCACCTGGATTCATTTTTTCATACTGTCTGTTATTCACTATGATTTGCTAAACAGTGCCTTACTTCTGTTTTCTACTACTCCCTTTCAACAGCTGGGCCAGCAATATAAATGGGAAGGTGTCAAAGGGGTGTAATCTACGAGGGCATTTCTTTCTCAGGCACTTCCCAGTGTGGGGGCCAATTCCATGACCATTCCAGATTCATCTTTGGAACAATTTGCCTAGGGACTTGGATAAATGATTTGCAGAGAGAAAATGGATCACAGCAGCTTCCTGAAGAGGAAGGAGATCTCGATGTAGAAGAAACTTATCCTGTCTCCGGTAATCCTACACGCAGCTAGGCAGCCCCCGCTAGTAAGAAAGCTGCTTGCCTTCTGTCTCCCTACAACCTGAATATTTCAGACCAATTTGCTCTTGTCAACTCAGCCATGAGACAGCTAGTGGTGGAGGTTTGCAGCTCTGTTATTAAAGTTACTGCCTGTGGGTTGTGAGCATCGAGGGATGGCTCTGAAATAATCGCTAACTTACAGTGAATAATGTCTTCAAGCCGCACTAAAGCCATTGATGCAGCGAAGCTGCGCTTGGTGGAGCAGCTGTAATGCCACTGCAGAAAGTGCGGCAGGGGTATGGCACAGGTTGGAGAGGAAATACCGTTTGCACGTTGGGGCCAGGTGGGACGGGATTGCCTTCCAGTGACTTCTCCAGCAACAAGGTACAGCCCTGAATTTTAGTAGACCATTCCCACCACCCTCCACAGCTCACAGATCAAAGGTGTGGTCTCACAATGTCCACAGAAAATTTAAATATACCTTTAGCATGGGATAAAAGAGACACTTGGCCAATTTTCCTGAAAAGAAAGTGCCCGTGAAACAATAAGGGCAGAGACCCAAAAGAGGTGGGGAAAACCCAGGCTGCCAGATATGCTTGCTTCCATGATATGGCACTTTCAATGAGTCATCACTTGCCAATACATATGGTGTTTTTGTAGATGTGAAATGTCATGGAACATAACGTACTGATATGTTTAAAAATAAATTGCTGGGATAGCTTAAAAAATAAATGACTGAAGTGAGGGGACTTATGGTGCATTTTGTTGTGGATTAATTTTGTCATTTGATTTGGGTAAAGCTTGATTCAGGTGTCAAACTAAGTATTGACTTAATAAACTGTTTTTTTTCACTTGCTCTCTGAGGAGTAGTGGGGAACAAGGTCAGTTTCTTAATTAATTTATGCAAATTGCTGTGTTCTTCTACTCCGTTTAAATGTTAGTGACACCTGTCTTATCTCCTTATAGCTAATTGAACAGCAACAAAAATATAACAACATGCAGGACTTTAAGAAAGTCACAAATAGGTGCAATGGAACTCTTAGAATCATCCCAGAACAGTGCAAAGTGGTCATAATAACTATATATGTGTGCACATATGGGCTTTTTGATCAAAGCGCAAGCCACCAAAGTCCCAAACCCATATTAAGTTGCTCAGCATCAGGAGGTGCTATTTAAAGGCATGAGGACAGTGTCCATCTGCAGCCTGGGCTCCCACCACAGACTCTGTGTACAGTGCAGGGATACGCAGGGGCTATTTGCAGGAGCCTTGAGCAGCAGGCGTGAGCTCCTGGCTGGCTGTCACACTGACCCCATGCTTGGCAAATCCACCCCCACATTCCCTTCCTTGGTTTCCCCCGCATTTGTCCCACCTCTTTCTCCCACAACTGTACGATCCTTCCAAATCTAGAGCTTGCCTTCCACGTGCACCTTTGCAGGGCGATTTCTTCATCCATATAGCTGTGCTATAAACTGAGACATTAATCCAGAGCAAGGAGCTGTAAGATGCCACCCAGCCTCTGGGAGCAGCAGTTGAGGTGTGGGGAGAGAGCCACGAGGATGGGCAGGATGGCACTGCTGGAGCCACAGGGATGGGCAGGATGGCACTGCTGGAGCCATGGGGATGGGCAGGATGGCACCACTGGGTTTGCAGCCCACACCCAGCAGCGGTGCTGTGGTCACTGAAATAAGAGTGCAAATAGTGCAACCCTCCTTCCCTCCAAGGAGTGGGGTCAGGGAAATGGGCTGGGACAAGCCTACAGGCATCCGCCAGCTCCAGTTACTGCAATGGGAACAAGCTACCCCACAGCCTGTGTCACCTTCTGGTTATTCCTCCTCCCATCCCCTACCTATGGGTTATTTGTGGAAGAGGAAGTCTTCAAGATACCCAAAAAATCATGCCTGCCTTCATTTCGCTAGTAAAACACTCCAGGTACCATTTGGTTGGGTCCATGCAGATGTCCTAGGAAAATCTGCCTGTTTTCCTGGTGGAAGATACTACAGAACCAGCCAGCAAATGGCAAATGCTTGTTTCCAGGAATTTCAGATGATAATTTGTCACAATTTCCTTCAGATCTTTTGTTTCTTTTGTGAGAAAAAAAAAAAATTACAGGTTTAATTTTTCAAAAATAACATTTGGGCACAAAATTGCAGGGTTCTGCAAGAAGCCATGCACAGATTTTAAAACTGAGTTCTAGGTTGCTTGTTTGCTTTGTGGCTTTTTTTTTTTTTGAAGAAAACCTGTTTTGAGCAAAACTACAAAGTCTCCAGCATAATTTCTAAGGGGTCGTCATGTTTTGTTCCCTTCTTTTTTATTTCTTTTTTTAAGAGAACAATTTGAAAGTTTGGCCAAGATGAGAAAAAAAAAAAAATAATCACAGAAGCCCTGTCTGGCATGAAGGTTACTTTTCCTGGCAAAATCAAACCCAGATATGATGACAAGCAACATACCCTTGGCTGTGCAGAAGGGAAGCAGCCTCAGCCCAGCGGGAGGGCTGAAGGTAGGGACTGGAGGCTGGCCCATTACCACTTCTATGGCACAGCAGGTTCCCTACGGCTCCATTGCTTTTTGATGAGTGGTGTAAATAGCAGCGCCGCTTTTCCCTATAAAAATGTTCTGTGTTTTTGCAAGTTCCTCTCCTGCCTCCCCCAGCCTATCCCCCAGGGCTGTTCTCTCAAATCCATCACATCCTTTCCCTGCTTCCCCCCGGACTTCAGCCTGGCTGTATTTCTCTCAAAACACCCTGCGTGGAGCTGGAAGTGGGGCTGCAGGTGAGCTTGCCTCCTGCCTCCTTCCACCTCGTGCCCCCAGAGCACAAACAAGAGCATCCGCTCAGCCAGGGTGCTCTGGGCTGCAGAGGGTTGTGCGTGCTGGAGGCGTGAGGATGAGGAGTGGACATGGGCCACTGATGCAGCTCAGGAAAGGTGTCATCGCCAGTGCTGGTTCCCAGCCTGTGATGGGTGCTCACAGGCTGATGTCAGTGTCCCCACTGTGAGCTGGGGTCTGGGCTCTCCTGATGGCTGGTAAGTGCTCCAGTGCTCCATGCAGGTGCTCTCACAAGTGAGTCTGGAGCTATTGGCAATGCCCCTGTCTCCAGCTACAGCTTCAGAAGACACTGTTTCTTGTTTATTTGCCTCCATGCAGATGTCAGAGGTTCCAGGGGCCTTTTTATTAGTCTCTAGACTCCTCCATTTCAGTAATACCAGCCTGCAAAGTCAGGGAACAGCCCACCTGAAAGCAGAGGCGGGCTGGCTAGCCCTGTGACTTGGCTCAGAGGCTGCCAGCGCACCCAGGCACCCACGGCTGGGCTGCACAATGCGGGTGGCTTCATAGAGTCATAGAATCACAGGATGGTTTGGGTTGGAAGGGACCTTAAAAATCATTGAGTTCCACCGCTCTGCCGTGGGCAGGGACCCCTCCCACCAGCCCAGGTTGCCCAAAGCCTCATCCAGCCTGGCCTTGAACCCCTCCAGGGATGGGGCATCCACAGCTTCTCTGGGCACCCTGGGCCACTGCCTCACCCCCCGCACAGGAAAACATTTCTTAGTCCTGAATGACATCGCAGCCCCTGCCACTGGCTGCCTGAGCATTGCTCATCTGCTCCAGAGCAAAGGCAAATGTGTTGGTTTAAAATAACTCCCAACATTGCCACTGAGCCATTTGTGGATGCTTCTCCTCTGAGATGGGTGGAGGGGCTAAAAACATGCGGGTACCTCAAGCACGGAGGCAAATTTGGTGTTCAAGCAAAGTGTGAGACTGTGGGAAGCGTCTGGACCCATTTGAGGCTCCACTGTGACTGGCGGCGAATCGCTACGTGCCAGCCTGGCAGAGCCAGCTGCCACCATCCTTATGGCTCTGCCTACATGCATCCCCTCTGCAGTGATTTCTAAATGTGCAATATCAACATTGCAGGAGCACAGGATTTTTGCATGTAATTATCCTAAGGTTTATTTGAATAAAAAGATGGTGGGGGGAGGAAGAGCCCATCTCTATCTTGCAGATCATGCAAAGTCTAGCAGCTCTGCTAGCAGAGCTTGGAAATGCCGATAGACAGTTAAGAGCACAGACACACACCCATATCTGTATTTGCTTTGAAGCGTGCTGCTAAAACATGTTGCCATTGAGATTCCTAAGCCCCACATTTTAAAATACTCATTGCCACAGCCCAGATTCTCTCCCGAGGAGCAGAAATCCAGGCAGAGACGAGAATCTATCTGGCATCCCCTTGTGGCTTTACTTCTCCCTGCTGCAACAGGAGAAGGAGCCGTAAAACCAAAGGACACCCCAGACCTTGTGGGTCAGAGCCAGACCTCATGGCAGAGAAGAGTGTCCTCCAGTAGTTATCTCTTCAACATCTGTAACAAGGAGTACTGGGATAAAAACTAATGAGGAATCCCTAATAAGGGATCCATAAGGAATATCCACGCTCCTATTAGGAGCTGCAACAGGGTGGAACATCCAGGCAGGGTGGGCAGACTCTTTTAGTGATACCCTCAGAGTCACCTGGGCACCATCAGAGATGTCTGAGCCAGATGTGCTGTGTCCAGGGGCAGGATGGACCAGGAATGACGCCCCAGCACAGACCATTGGAACCTCTCTTCCTGTGGTCAGGTGGCTTTGTCCAATCTCCTGCAGGCTCTGCTTGCCTTTTGGGAGCTCGCTCACCACCTCTGCATGCTATTGCCCAGAGATGTCATGCATGGCTTTAAGTAAGAAAAATATACGTACTTTCTCGTGACCTACAACAGTACTAGTCAAGTTTTATTCTCCCTGAGATTTCCCTAAGGTTCCCTAAGACCACATTTTGGAAGGACTCATTGGGTAGAGTGTGGCATCCATGCAACCACAGCTGCTTCAAAACAACCTTTTTTGGGGACAGGGGTCCTGTTTCAAAGAGTCTAGGCACTTTGCTGTATGTACAGGGACAAATTCGGCAGCGGATCCACAAAAAGGTTGAGATTAGGAGATGACCCAGGGTTTCAAATGGCGTCTGCAAATTGTAAACTGCAGATGTTCTGCCCACACACAGTCCTCCCAGCAATCCGCAGACCGAGCGATAATCTTTGCGGGTCAAATTTCATTTTGTGGGTACTTCTAAGACATTTAACATTTGTCTCTGGTTATTGTCGTGGTGATTTACATAATGGATTAGTTCATATTAGCCCAGCACTCGGAGAGTCACTGGGTTGCTTTACATGGACCATAGGCAAAGGATTCAGGCTGTAAATGGGATGATCTAATAACAAGCATAATTGCTGTTTTATAGACTATAAGTACTGCCATGTCAGTAGCTCGTCTGACTCGACAGTGAGGCCGTTGTACAAATATAAATCCCCCAGTCACCGAATAGCTCTTCAGAGGCTCCTCCGTGCAGCAGCTACCGCGAGCATCCTCGCACTGACCGAGATGCACACGGGAAGCTGAACACCTGTATTATGAGCCACCAGCAGCAAATTAATTTATCCACTCCTTTAAAGCTGCTAGGCTGAGCATTAGAAGATACAGGGCTCCCTTGGTGCAACCATTTCTGCTTTCCCAAGCACCAGACTTGCAGGAGGGGGAAACTGAGGCAGGAGCACAGGAAGACCCTTTGGAAGCAGAGCACGGGGTATAGGGTGGGTTTTCCTTAACATGCCCCAGTCTCAGTGTTTTTCCCTCCGATTCACTCGGGGTGATTTCAGGGTTCAACAATTAATTTCTCTCTGGTGTTTTGCACCACTCAGGAGCAAACCAGCTCCATATGGTAAATATTACAAAGCTTTTTAGAAAAGAGGAAGCTGGCAATTGCAACAGAATTTTTGAACCGTTCATAATTTTGCACAGGGGCAACTTCCATAGATGTCTTGTTTCCTCTATGTTTGTAATGTTTTAGGACTAAAAATAACAAGGAATTGCTGTTCAAAATGTAAGTGAGGAATAAGATTTGCGAAGAAACTTGAGAGTAAAACTGCAGTGGAGGACACCAGAGCTTCCCCACAGCCGCAGCTATGAACCCAATTAATCCTGGGTTAGGCAGAACTGAAACGTGCAGCTGGAGAGATTCGCAGTGACTGCTCTGAAACTGCTTTAACTTGCCATCCAAGCAACATGCAGATAATGATGAGAAATTTTCTGGAAAATTAGTTTGAGCTCATTTGTGACCACAAACACCTAAACACTGTAAACCTTACTGCATGGGCACTGCCTCCCAGCCCTGAGCACCCGTGTTGCCTCCCTGTGGCTTAGCCTCTGCATTTCTGGGGAGAAAAGTCATGCTTTGGGGCACTGGAGCTGCACTCCTGCTCCTGCCATGTGCTTTCCATGTCAGACTTCTCCCATCACCTGGACCAAAATACTGAAATGGTTTTAAACAGCTGCTGTAGTTCCTGGATCCCCTCCTGCAGATGCGCTTCAGTGTTCCTGCTGGAGCTGCCTGGGCTTGTTCAGCGGTGACAACCATGGAGCCATACAGTTGGGCTTGGGGATGGGACCAATGCTGCACAGCAACCATGGTTGTTGCATGCACAGAGGCACCAAAGCTTCATGAAATCATGAGCAAAGCAGCCTGGAGAGCTGGAAGTGGCACAGACCTTTGGGATGGTGTGGGGAACAGGGCACGGGGCTGATGACTGCGCCCTAAGGATGCTGTCAGATATCTGTGAGCAGGGCAGAGGGTAGCTGACAGCATCCTGGGGCCACTGAGAAGGTTTCTGCAGGGGAGCATCAGCATGTCCCTGTGCAACCCTGCTCAGGGTCCTGAAATGAGCTCAGGGGGTTCGGGGAGGCAAACCCATCACCGACCCAGTGCCCATCACTGGCCTCCCTGTGCTCACCATCCCCATTCACTGGGAGAGGGTGTGTGGCTTGATTCCCCCCTCCCCCGCCACCACCACCATGATGGTCTGGCTGGATCAGATTGGTTGGATCCACCCAACTGGTAGAGCCGTTGACCTAAAGTGAAGGCCACCCTCTGGTCCCCTTGGTTTTGAGATAAGCTCAGCTTTCTTTACTGCCTGTATTCCTCCCTGTGCTTCCCAAGTGCATTGCTGTGCCCTTCTCCTCTGAGCCCTCCTCCATGGTAGGAGTCTGCTTAAACTCACTGCCTAATGATTTCCACACTGAGCTCTCCTCTGAGCCGAGGGGATGAGAAGAATTCACATCCTGGAAGTTTCAGCCTCTTATTTTGGAATTAATTTTGCAAGTTCCTCCTTGGACCGAGCTCTCTGCGGGCTCAGGCATAACAGGGCCAGTGAGAGGGGAAAGTCATGTTGTTGGTTAAATCTCCAAAGCAAAAATAATCCATTTTAATGAAGGTTCACAATCTGCAATGAATGTGAAACAATGTTGTCAGCTAAGCTGTTGCATTATTCACTTTTATTTGTACAAGGTCCTTCCATTAATATTTGACTACAAGAGAATGCAATTAAAAATTTTCTACTTGAATAAACCTCTTACCACTGTGTTAGTTAAAGGATAAAAACCTTTTACATTGCTGTAGAAGAGAATTTAGCACACTGGCTCTGTGCACGTGGGTCACAAACCAACTCATTTAGCATCCTGCACCCCAGATCTTGTTCTCTCTTCCCACTTCTTCACGGCATCTTCCCTTCAGCCCTCGCCCCATATCGGCTCCTTTGTGCTTCCCTCCTCTTCCTCACTGTCATTCAGAGTATCCCAAAGCAATTGTTTCCTTCTGAACAGAGCCAAAACAAGCAGGGGTGTGGGTGGGGTTGTGCAGGTGGGAAGAACCCACAGTCCGCAATTCCCAGTAATTTCACGAGAATAATGGCAAGGCTGTCTCAGACAGAGCCCCACTCTGCCAGAAAGAAGTGGGGCTTTGCTTTTGTGTGCATGGGTGTTCGCTGGCAGGGAAAGATGATTTATTATTTAAATTTTTGCATGCATGGATGGGCACTGAATTAGTTGTAACCTCCCAGGAAGGGAGGAAAAAACCTTCTAGGATTCTGGAAGACAATTGAGAGAAGACATGAGGTCAGGTCACAGACTAGTCACAAAAGGGAAGATGTTAGAAACAAGGGAAAGAAGCGTGGGGTTACATATATAAGCATTATGTGCTATTTCCCTTTCCAGAGCACTGACGAAAAGGGTGTTTGGTGAAAACAAAGAAGCAGAGTTTATCTGGGCTAGAAGTGTTAGTAGTGAACACAGTTGGTTTGTCGAGCACGGAGCAGCAAGGCACCGGTGAAGAAGAGGTCTGTGTGTGTACAGATTGGTCACAGAGAAGAGGTCGAGCCACGTGTTTTGAAAAGAGCTGAAGCAGGAGGACTGAAGTGTTGGCTCTTTCGAAAATACTTCCCTGCCTCCCAGGCTAATTTGGGGAGCTGTGGTGTACAATGAGGAGATGAACATTTTCTCCTGTTGTAATTCATCTCCCAAAGTCTCTGGAACTGCCTGTGACTGCAGCTGTTGGGGGAAGCAGCTGATGGAGAAAGGAAAGTTCACCCATGGTTTCGGAGATTGAAAGCCAGACCTGGATGGGATAGAAAGAAAGCATGAGTTCACATGTAGAAGACAAGCCTCTGGCCTTAGAAAACTAAGGCCAGTAGAGTTCAGAGCCAGGTCTTTTGGAGTAGAAATTTGGGGTCAAAGAGGGCCAACCCTGGGGGCAGGCAGATGGCAAGCTGCAGGTGACCATTGCGTTGGGTCAGATGTAGAGGAGGCACTAGGACCAGGTGAACAACAGTACCTTGGTAAGTGGCTTTTAGGGTTAAAGGACCCTGGGAGGGTTTTCACTCTCCCAGGGATCTCCAGATAAGCAGAGGAGCAAACAGAGCTCATTGTGGGGGATGGATACTCTGGTTCAGCAGGTCCAGCATCCTGTAGACTAGACCACCATTGCTTTTTGGAAGAAGGCATACAAGGGCATGCAGTGGAGAGCCAGCCATTCTCAGAGGCTGTGTATAACCCCATCACATGCCAAAACCTCACTGCCCCCTGTGGTAAATTCATATACTGACTGTTAAACACCACCCAGGAACATGGTACTGTTTGTACATCTACATCTGTCTCCTTTCAGGACCAGGCTGGCACCTTAACACTGTGTAACAAAATCCATGCCATGGTGTAAGAAGCTACCAGCACTGTCCTCCTCTTCCTCTGATGAACATTTTCCCATTTCTGTGACAAACACAGCTCCACAGCTAGATCTCCTTCAGTGAGCAATTGAGATCTGTTGCTGAGGTTGGAGCAGCCCATGTATGTGGATTCCTGGGCAGGGGGACACAACAAATAACCAGCAGCGATTGCAATCAATAATCAGGGTGTATTCTGTTCTTCCATCCTCTCCTGATCTCAGAGGAGGGCTGTTTCATGGCTGCTGGTGGGGAAGGTGGCAGTGATGTCCAGAGCTCACAGAGGAACTGCTGGCACCACCTGGGGGCTCTTCTGAGATGCTCTGATTGCACGCCCAGAGATGTCACATCCTGCAACTGCCACTGAAAGTGGGGGAATTAGCTCATCTAGTGCTAAGTAATCCATCCATCGAACACTAAGCACCACCTAAAGCAGGTCCTCAGAGTCTCCGATTGCACAACCATATATAGAGGAATCTTTGAACCTTAAACGCTCTGTGCTTCAACTCTTCACTGATAAAATGAGGATTAAGAAGCCCATTCATCTCAGAGAGTGTTGTGAAAAATCAGTCCATTAGTTTGCGTCCCATTATGTTATCTAGACCAAGGAGATGAATAATTCTGTCCCCAGAAGAAGATTTGTATAGCGAGCAGCGTATAAGAAAAGGGACCACACCAAACAATAAAGCTAAAGCGAGATATTGAGAAATGGTTCATTAAGTGTACGCCATTCATCCCCGCACAGGGTCAGGCTGCACGGCAGCAGCACGTGTTTATAAGCAGAGGCTGTGGTGTGGTGCATGCACACAGGGGCTGAATTAAAGCTTTGTAAACACCCTAATTGGGATGTGTACTGCCTTGTTGGGGATCGATTTGCAGCCTATTCATTGTTTTGGTTTTTGTTTTGTTTTTTTTTAATGTCGTGTTTTCCTGTGTAATAACTTCAAGAGCTCTAATCCTTGTTAAGCGACAGCCGTTCACGAGGGAGCACAGGAACAAGCTCACGGGGACCAGCCATCCGCGCCAGAGATGGGCTGATTCTGGAACAGCTGAGACAGCACAGAGCCACGGTGGGGGCAGCTGCACACCAATCCCACCAAAGCAATTTGCTTCCAGCATTCAGAGATCTCACCGTTATCACCCACCCTTGTCCTCCAACGCAGGGTTAGTGCAGCTCCCTCTTATCAAGGCTGCGTCTGGAGGCCACTTAAGTGCCGGAGCTCATGAAGAATGCATGAGCTTGGAGCTGCATCCCTCCTCAAACACACAAATCGCTGCTTGAACAAGGGTGGGTGCTGCCAGCTGACTGCGAGGGCTTCTGCCTTTGGCCCCCGTGGACCCAAACGTTTTGAACGTGTCCATCTCAGGCACCCAGGCAGCTCCTCACTGCCATTGCGAGCAGCTGAGCTCGGAGCCCTCTGCTAACAAGGCATGGAGGTCCTTGAGAAGGGGATGCTTTGAGCACCCAGGCAGGTGACAGGAGCATCTGCTGCATGGCCAGCACTTGCTTTCCACACAAACGCATAGCAGGAGGGGGATTTGAAGGAGGAGAAGCTCATTCAGTGAAGGCGACAGGTTTTCTGGTGCTTTTCCTGGCTCCTAAGGGAGCTTGGTTGCTTTGCACGGCTCCTTGTACACTCCCATCAGTAAAACCAGATGCTAACAAAATCCACGGCGTTGTCTCTTGTTTTTAGAGATGAAACACTCACATTTCTTTGTTTCTATCCTGCATTAGTCTGTAGTCGTGAAGGATTTTGGTTAAGATATCCCTTTTTTTTCCTTTCCCTCCTCACTTCTGGGAAGAGCTGGGGTAGCCTTCAACAGCTGGGCTTATGTACTGAGCCACAGCCAGATTTCAAATCCTCTGCGGAGTGTGTAAACTCTTTCAGGTTTCAGCCGTAGCTACCAGAGCTTTTCATCGATCAGAGGTGGTTGAAGCACAGTCTCTGGGTGTCCAGGACGTACAAGGCAATGGGGAAAGACATCTCCACCCAAGCTGTTCAAGTGATGTGGCCAGATATGCTCAGAGCTCCACAAACGAGCAACCAACATCTCACCCCACATTTTAACCTATTAGTTTTAAATGAGCACCCATGGCTGCACCGATCAGCTTTCGCATTTGGCGTGTTGTATACAACAAATGTAACCTGAAATATCTGTTTCTGACAGTCTCCAAGGCACTCACGGACAAGAGTTCCGACGATAGAAAGAAATATTTTCCTTTCATTCAAAATAGCTCTGCTAGTTACTAGCTTGCTCTTTTAGCAGGGACTGATGTGGAAGAATCTCCGTGTCAGAGAGGCAGGCTGAAAAAATTAAAAGCAAATGGAAAAGGCAGTGGCTGAACAGGAGCAGGCAACTAATCTTCTCTTCAGTGAGCCCCTCTTGCAGCAGGTACAGAGCTGTCTGGGAAGGACTAAAGGTGCTAAAACATGATGTTTACTGAATGATCAAGGAGTACTGCACTGGCTGTTCAGGAAGATTTATTCTCCATCTGTGCTTGTTTTTATTCTACTGGCACGCCTAATAAATATCAACTCTTTTAAACAAAAGCATCTCCATTTGCAAACGTGTTAGCAAACCTTTGGCATTTCCCAATGATTTTGCCTCAAACCCTGCCTGGAAGCCCACGTGTTTATCCCCAGGACTTGCTGGGATTTCTCAGACCGGAGGGGCTGGAGGCCCCTCGAGTTCACTCCTCTGCTTGTTGCCTGAAAAAAAAAAAAAATCAAAGAGCTCTTTTTTTTTTTTTTTCAGTGCACGCACTTCCAGATGCACACACAGGTGACTACCAATAATCCAGGGAATTTTAGAAAGCAATTATTAAGTGAAAGGTCTATATTACACCAGCACACCAAGGCTCAGAAACCTTTACTGTGCAACTAGAGAAGAAAAAATAACAATTTAAAAAAAAATCACCAAATCCCAGGGCCCTGTGAGGCGGTAAGTAGAGTTTGGCAACTTCCAAATGCATAACCCGTTGTTACAAGCTGTTCCATGAGGCTCCCCAGAGGGCTGGTCCATAAAGGATAACAACCTTTGCCTGCTGGGAGCTATTAGCTTAAATAGTAGCGGGCTGCTGCAGCATTTAAGCCTGATTATAATGGTGTCATTGGATTTGTATGCGTTGGGATCCATGCAGATGGATTTCACAAAAATTCTAAGACATTGCATCCAGGAAAGGGAGTTAAAGGGATGTCTCTATGTGTGGCAAGCACTGGCTGACTCAAATTGCAAACAGAGGATTGCCAGGCAAAAAACAAAACAAAACAAAAACAAAAACAAAACAAAACAAAAAAAAAAAGAAAAAACAACCCTGAGTAAGTTAAATGAGGTTCAATGTTGTGATGGGGAAATCAGGAACAGAAACATTTTCCAGTCTTTGGAATCTGCTGGAACAGGCAGATACATTAATGATCAAAATGCCCACATCTCTCTTCCTCATTTTTGCAATAAATTCACATTATTTTATTAAGACAGCCTATGGGTACCTGCACATTTATTAGGTATGCAAACACATTGAATCATTCACTGGGTTAAGCATGGCGATGAACACAATTTAGCAGGTATTGTAACCCTCCATGCAGGTGTTATCTGTAGATTAGCACTTCTCCCTTCCCATCATTTCCAGGGATTCAGAGGACAGACTTCAAACCAGGAAATCTTATCAGATCAGAGAGCAAAGCCTGAATTTCCACATCCTGGAAACAAGCTGGTAATTTATACCCGGCTAAAGCACATCACCCAGAAAAGTATAAATCCTGTACAATTCATTTGTCTGTCTTCGACTTGTAGACATCAGGGCATTAGCACATTGCAATCAATTCACCTCTCAGTCTCCTCGCTGAGAAGGTAAAGCACTACGCTCTTGCAGCATCTTCTGCTCAAGGTTCTTTTGTTTCTGTTTTCTTTTTGAGTCACACACTGAACTATTTAGTGGCTCATTTTGGCAGTTTTATCATAGAATCATCATAGAATCACAGGATGGTTTGGGGTGGAAGGGACCTTAAAGCCCATCCAGTCCCACCCCCTGCCATGGGCAGGGACACCTCCCACCAGCCCAGGTTGCCCAAAGCCTCATCCAGCCTGGCCTTGAACCCCTCCAGGGATGGGACATCCATACTTTCTCACCCACGGAGCTGCCATAGCATCCACACTGCCCCCCAGCTTGTCGGCAGGCCACCCCCGAGCCACTGAGATGTGGCCAATGGCACTGGGCATCCCTCAGCCATCCCAGACCCAGCAGGTGATGCCACAGACGGTCGCCCCAAAAAACCCAAAAGTGCCCGGCACGGTGCAGCTGGGGGGCAGTGAGCTTTCCAGCAGCTTCTTTGTTTACAGAGCCATTTTTAAGCTTCCACTTAATTAAAATAATTATTAATAAGCGTGGTAGCCTAGCAGAAGCAGCCTATATTCTTCCTGCAGTCGCAGAGGATCGCCTGCTCCCAGTGGCCACAGTCATTTCCTTGGCTGAGTGGTGAGTGACCAGGGGTGCTGGGAAGATGGAAAGGACAAGCAAGAGATACTTCAGACTGCCCGATGCCGGCCTGAAACAACCTGGCGATGACATGCATTTCCAGAGTCAAGCTCCAGCATCCCATCACATCTCCATCCTTGCAAAGAGCTGGACGAAGCAGGTACAGAGGGCATAGTACCCATGACCCATGCCAGTAGCTAGCCCTCTAATTTCACCCCAACACCAGGCAGCAGTCCTTGACTACAGCCTTGGCCAGGGTCACCTACCCAGCCTCAATAGGTTTAACACTTCATTACATCTCCAAACCTCCACTGCTTAGACAAACAGTGCCTCATTGCCCAATAATCCTTTTTAGCATTTTGCAAAATCTTTCCCTCCTTCTTAACACTTAAGGAGAACAACAACAAAAAAAAAAAAAAACACCAAAAAAAGCTCATTCCCTATTTAGAAACATTCCTGTGATGTTTATTGGAACGGGCTGAAAGAGCTGAGGTTTGAAAATTAGTGTTTGGCAAGGAAACAGTGTCCTCAGGGGCCAGAGAACAAGCCGCGCTGGGAGGAAAGTGATGGGACCAGCCTTTAAAGGCTGGAAAATTGCAAACCAAGTGTGCTCAGCAGTATTTTCCTTTATGTGGTTCTTTTATTCTTAAGATGAAAATTGCTCGGGACAAAAGCATCGGCCTGATACCTGGGACAGTCTGCTCCTTACTCTCCTTTTTCCTGAGAAAACGTGTGGTTCTTTGAAGAGAAGAAATGTTCAGCAAGAAGCGAATGCCAACGTGACCATTTTCAATGCAAATTCTCTGAGATATCTCCTCGCTCCTCTAATGCTGCACAGGAAATCAGTGACAGTGCCTCGGCAGGGCTGTCAGTCTGTGCAGCCTCTGCACCGCCGGGCGAGGAACAGGGGCCTGTGGTGGTTTGACATGAGGAGAAACTGCCTGGTTCATTTTCCAGCCTCTGATCCCACCTCAATGAGATAGAGAGAGCCTCTTCTACCCCTCTCTGGGACTTGCCGCGCAGTCGCTCAGAGGTTTTAATGAGCAGGCAAAATGCTGGCAGTATCACTGTAAGGATGCTCCTGGGGACAGGGGTGACCCCAGAGCCCCCTGCACGGGCAGGGCAGGCACAGAGGCACGTCCTGCGCTGCAGATCGCAGCCTCCAGCGGCATGCACAGAGTTAAACCTCGCACTGGTACTCCCGGGGGGCTCATGCTCTAGCTGCCGCTCTGCTCTGAGGCTCCGGGGGGACAAGGCTGTGACTTTCCCAGCAGTTCTTCCCACACTCACCCTCCCTCAGGATTCGGCAGAGTCCCAAGCATTGCTCCACGGAGCATCGCACCGACCAACGACCCTGCATGCCGGGCCCAGGCTGCCGCTTCTCACCGCCCCCGCGGATGGATGGGGAGGCCAGCGGTTCCCACAGCCCAGGGTGGGGAGGAGGAGGAGGAGGCACAGCCCACCAGAAGTAGCCCCTGGGAGCCATAAATCACGACAGCCCCCTGCAGCTGCTCTCCGCTGGCCATGTGCACACTGATTGCAGATGCTGTGCCAGCAGCTGCACTCCTGAGCCGTGGCTCTCTCGGGGTGTCTGTGGGCTTGGATGCACACACAGGACACACACTTTCCAGGGTGAGTGTCTGCATTTCTATTTGATATACCCCCTAGCACCCACCCTCCCCAAAATAGCCCCATGCTGCCAGAAGTCTGCGTGCCCACTGTGGCTTTATCATCATCTGGCCAGCAGCATGCACCAGTATTCAGCAAGCACGTACACAAGTGTGCACACCTACGGGGGATCAGTCCTCTGTTTGATTGTTCCTCTGGAAAACAAATCACACCCTGAATAACGTTCTTCTGTCCATAAACACAGAACCTCAGTCGCAGCCCTGACCTGCACATCACCCCTACCACCCCGTGCACCGCAGTGTGGTCCATCCATACTGATGCTGGAGGAGCACAGGAGCTTGTGCACCATCATTTGTGGGTCCAGACCAGTTTCTGCAACTCCTCCAGACTTGCACCCTCATGTTAACTGGGGGTGACTCCTCTGCCCCAGAAACATCCATCCTGAGTATAGCTGCAGAGGGAATACTGGGTGTCATGGTTCAGACAGTGATGATCCATGGTTTCCACGTGCTTTAGTGGTATTAACTAATTCACACTCATTAATCAGTCCCATCTGGTCAGCGTGTGCCCGAGTGGTACAGCATGCCTGCAGGAAAGGTAATTTCCACCAGGTGCCTGTACATCTTGTCTTTTCTGTGGAAACAACACTCCCAAGGCAGGGAAGTGGTGGGGTGGAGAGAAAAGAGCCTGTGGATAGTGTTCACTGGTCAACCCAACCAGGAGGGAGTCCTTCCTGCAAGACTGGGTGACTCCGCTGCAGACCAGGAACATCCAGGATGATTTTCCCACCTGAGATACACAAGAGGCGGAAGAGAAGATGGGAGGAGAGCCCAGGAGACTGCTCCCAGTCGCCAGGATACCCAAGCCAATGGGAAGGCAATGGAAACACGCTGGAAGACAGCAGCGGGCGGAGAGCTGCCGAGCTGTAATCCAGCGCACTTGGCTATTTAACGCTGCTTATTGCAGCCCTCAATTCTTCCTCTCCTTGCAAGACAAATGTGATCACTGCTCCCTATGCTTCACTAGCCTTCCCCAGCAACATTCAATTCACCGCGGCGTGTTGCTGGGGGGCAGGATAAGATTGTGCAGATATAATAACTCCATTCATCACCACCGAGCAGGGGTGGGCAAACAGCGCTTTGTAAATGACTCGGGAAGTTTGGCAGCTTAGATCCCACCAATCTCCCTGACAGGCAATACCAGCCTGCCCTCAAGCCCCGGAGCAGCACAGCCGGAGGAACCAGACCCACCGACAGCGTGCTGGCGTGGACCCTGCCCCTCCATGGTGCATTGGCCTGGATGTGCATGGGAGCTGATGGAGGGGAGGGCTCTCCCCGCCTGGCCTCTCCCAGTGAAAACACTCAGAGCAGCCGAAGCACTAGGTCTGGGGATGCTGGTACCCCAGCAGTGGTGCCCCAGCCATGAGTGATGGTCTCAGGCTGGCTGCTGTGGACAGTGCCCCCGCAGCTCCCGGGAAACCCATCTGCAGCCTCCTGTGGGCTTTGGGAGCTTTGCTCTTGGACCCCACCAGGTTCCTGTGTCCTGTTGTGGATGTGTTATCCGTGGTGAACCTGAGTATCAAAGGCTTTTGGTGCTTTCCCAGCACACTCCCACACATGTACATGCACACACACATGCACGAACACCCAGCCTGGTGCTGCTGGGCCAGTGCATCCCCTCCTGTTCTATCCTGCCTTAAAGAAATAGCTTCCACTAGCCAAAATATAAAGGAAAATAACAGGTATTTTTAAAATAAAAAGGTGCAGACATACATGGCAGCTCCAGCTGCTTCCCACGATGCCTCCTCATTGTCTCAACACCTGGGAAATGCAATCCTGCTGCTGACATGTGGCTTTGAGTCAGAACCTGTATTAGCCCTAATTCCCTGTACCAATCTCCTCTGCTGATCCAGGATCTGTGGGCAAGGAAACCTGAGCAAATATTGCTAATTTCCATAGCTATCCGAGAATCTCCACTGCACCCCACGCTGGAAATTGCTTTGCAAGCCAGAGCTGCAGGGAAGTGTTCCCCATGTGCTGGGCTCGCACAATCTACAGAGAAATCACTGCAGGGACATATCTCAGTGACCTCCTGGGCAAGCTGACTAGTAAGCACCCAAGGGCTGGGGAGGTTGTCCATTTTCAACTAAATTTTGTCCTACATCTTTTTTTTAAGTGTTTGGGTTGGGTTTTTTTTCAAAATTTTTAATTATCAAATTTTTACAGAAGGAGTCCTTTGAAAACCACGAGTTTAATGAGGGCTTGCTGCTATCTGGGCTTTTCATTAGAAGGCTAGCATCTGTTAAAGAAAATCCAAGGGGCTGACTTTTTCTTTCTTGACACAAAACAGCCTTTCCAGAGCTTAATAGAAAATTTGAGTAAGGCGCTTGCTGCCAAGGATGCAAAAAAATCGATTTCGTGTGTTCAAGTTCATTCATTATTTTTTGCAAAATATTTTCGAGGGTGAAATTTCCTGTGTTTGTTTTCAGCAGAGCTTGCAGGAATGTGTTAAGATGCTTCTCAGCAGAATAGTGATTACCAATGTTCATTTTCAGGATTAAAAAAAGACCAAGCTCTTATGGATATTTTCATTTCACAAACAATTAGAAAACTGTTGCAGCTTCCTATGCAAATACCATACTGTGAGTATCTCTCTACAAAATACATAGCACACCTAGTCTTGTTCAAAGTAAGAATAAATAAATAAACAAATAAATGACACAAATAATTATCAAAATGCCTTCGAGCAGTATATATTCCAACAGAATAATGAAGCCAGGTACACATTGTACTCTGTCAAACCAAACAACTCACTTTTAGTATTCCTCCAGTGCTTTCTTCCACGTAAGCACTATTATTTACTTACATATTACTATATAGGCACTATATTTACTAATATATTTCCTTTGCTTTTCATATTTCAGTGAAATGGTGCTACAGGTCCATTACGTCAGAGGATGGAGAAGCATTATCCAGAACATGCAAGTCAATCCATGGTGGGATCTCTTCTGCAATGCCTGTTCCTATCATCCTGGGACACACAGTGAGGCTCTCCTGCCCAGGTGTGATCCTTGGTCTGAGCAGCTCAGGCATGCAGCTGGGCATGGCCATGCTAGGGACAGCCTAGGTGTTTGGGTCACATTCCCTACCTGAACATATTAGAAGGTTCACAGCATGAGTAGAGAGGAGAGGTTTGCAGGCACAGGAAGAAGGATTGTCAAGTTCTTCTTACAAACCATTGAAAAGTCAATTTATTCTTGTTGCTATTCTTGTTCCCTCTACTGGAATGGGAGGAAATTATTTACAAAGAGAGGACGAGAGGTGCCATGCTTCTTCCAAGGGGGACCTTCCATACCAGAAAGGGCTGAACATCCTCATCCTTCTGTTCACTGGTGGGTTGGGGGTGCAAATGGCTTGGATGAAGGTTCAGGGAAGAGATCTCATGAGCTGGAGCTAGAGGGTGACCAGCACAGTAAAGAGTGAAGCAGCATGGGGATGCTGCACATTCAGCTGTGGCTGGTCTGGACTGGGCAGACTGGGAGGAATAGTTCAACGGCAGGCAGGGCAGGAGAAGAGCTCTAGGAAATCCACACAGAAAATGGCAGTTGCCATAGGACATGTGCAGAAACACCATGTGACAGCATGTCCACAAGCAACAAAACACTGGGGAAACCACACAAAAATCCACATCCTTGGAAATAGCATGGAAAATAGAAATATACAGTAGGATACAAGGGTCATTGGACCAAAATTCAAGGACTTTTGGCAGGGCAGCTTCATTTTTAAGAAAACAGTAAATTTTTATTGCTACATGGAGTGTACTATGCACATTTATTATTTGAAATAGATGAACGCTTTCCCAGGGGCTGTGGTCTCTCCTGAGCAGACTGACAGATGTTGGGAACATCATTCTCACCCCTGCACCTTTGAGTCCTGGAGCAACCTGCAAGCAGACCCCAGACGAGCTAAGGAGAAGTGAGCTGGGACCACCATGGTGACAAAAGTAAGGGCCTGAAGATGGCCTGATACCCAGGACAAAACTAGGGCTGACTCCAGTCAGTCTCTGCAATTATTTTCCCCCTCTTCTCTTCCAAATGCAGCTTCATTGGAGGTGGGGATGGCTCACGGACTATTGGGAAGGAGACGGAGCAGCCTGGTAAATATCTAGATGTGGAGATCTGGGACACCAGTGGGGTCCTCTGAGCATCAAGGAGCAGGATGGAAACAGCCTTAAACTGGAAGAGAGTCTTGTCTCCCTGATGGGAAGGATGCAAATCTCAGAGCCTGCAATGATGTTTTTTGCCAATGTCCTAATGAAGCACAAGAAGGGACACGGTTCTGACTATGGCTGTAAGAGACATTTGCATAATGTTTGTCTGCAGATTGGGGTGTTACGCTATGATGGCTTTAGAGGAAGGACAGGCTGTCCTCTTGAAAGTGTCACTGAAAAATGTGCTTCCCTTAGAGACTAAGGGACAGCATTTGTATTCTTCATTCGGTGGGAAATAAGCAGCTCAGTGGCTGCTTGGTGAGACATTCACCAGGTCACTATGTGCCTTGGGACAGCAGCAAGGGTGCAGAAGGGTGCCCACCACCTTCCCAAGCACATCCCAGTCTGGAAGGAGCTGGAAACGCAGTGCCAGGCTGGTCCCGGGAGAAGTGGGAGCAGTCAGGAGGCACATGGCAACACTGTTACCAACAAAAACTGCATAGAAGCCGAAGGCATTTATGTGCTGATTGAGTATTGTAACAGAAAGAGAGATAATTACTTACTGCAACATGAGGCTTGTCCTGGTTTGGGCTGGGACAGAGTTCACTCTCTTCCCAGCACCAGTGTGAGGCTGTTTGGGTTTGTGCTGAGGAGAAGCTGATCACACACTGATGGGCAGAGCTGCTGCCAGGACACTCAAGGACTTTCCAGCTTCTCTGCTGTGCCCGTGTCTGCAGGGGCAGGAGGAGCTGGGAGGGAGCACAGCCCCAGTGACCAGCCCAGGATTCGACCTCAGGGTTAGGACTGAGACCCAGACTGGCCAATGGTCTGTTCCATCCCATGCCCGGCATGATAGGTGAGGATCTATCCAGAAGGGCTCTCTCTTGCTCTGGATCGGCTCTCTTTCCAGGTCATGTCTCTCTGGGTGGTCCCTCTCCCAGGGTTGTCTCCCTCTCTCAGTCAGCTCTCAGTCTCTTGGACACTCAGGCTCTTATCTCCATTCCGGGATTGTGGTTTCGGGACTCTCCTTGCTCTGGGATCATTATCCTGGAACAACCGTTAACTTTGGTCATCAGGTGGTGAGCAGTATCACTGTGTATTGCTCATTTGTATATTTGTATATATTACTATTATTATAATCATTATTATTTGCAATTTTATTGTAGTTTAGTTATTAAATTGTTCTTACCTCAACTCACGAGCCTCTTTTCCCTTTACCCCTTTAATTCTTTCCCCCATCCCCAGGAAGGGAGAGGGTGACCAAGCAGCTGTGTTGCGTTGGCTCCCAGCCAGGATTAAAACTACAACAGGCTTTAAAAAACAGCCAAAAAGTTGGTATTTGAAATGCCACATTCGCTGGCCTGGCTGCTCTGACAGAGGATGGAAAAAGCCGTGGCGATACCACCAAACCCATCCTTCCCCATGCTGGGAAAGGGAACATGTCCATGCCTGAGCTCGGTGAAGCTGGAACCATACCCAGGTCCCACTCTTACCTGCCAAACCTGCAAGAGGGCTCATATTTACAAAACCTGAGCCTCCTCATAGATTCTAGCAACAGAAATACAGGAGCTGATGGTGCACCCCAAAATGGACCTTTTTAAACCTTTTTTTTAAACTTCTATGCTTGGAAGTCTCCTGTTGGACTTCAAAGAGGACCTGTTATACTCTGCTCTTTAGATTATTTATTAATTACAGGCAGAGTTACAGCAGCACTGCAGTTCCTTCAGTCCTGGTGATTTGTGTGAGACTGGAAAAAACTTTGCCCTTTGCAGGAATAAACCTCATGTGTATAGCTGAAAAAGGAAATGTAGTCCTTAAAAGACTACACACACAGACACACACACACAAACACATACAAATATCTATTCATACATATATATATATGTATGTATATAGCTTTTGGTGATGTGCCTAGTGCTTCAGGACTGAATCTATTTTTATGCTCTCATAAATGACCATGGAAGAGCATTTCAAACACATCTCAAAGAATAACATCCTTTTGTTCACAGGCAGAGATATACACAGAATGGACTTGGCTGAAAAATAAAATAAGTCTTTGAAAGAAAGAGAAAGAAGAAAGTTACCTGAATAACTACAGACTCAGAGCTTCTCATCTTGTTGTCACGGCATGAGATATTTCTGTAGTTTGTAGAAAGAGTTCTGGATTCCCATCTTAGGAAGGACACAAAGAACAATATAAAATCTCCTTCAAATTATAAATGAAAAGGGGCATTTGACACTGTTTTGGAAGCAGTTAAATGCTATGGACGCTTATAGAAGTATGTTAATTACAGAGTACCTGCTTCTGGCTGCATGGAAGCTCAGCCATGGGAGATATTTTAGTGCATTCAGGGAGACAACGAGAGTAGACACACCAAAACTCGAGTCAGTAGGTGGACTCTTACGCTCTTTCTTAAATTTAAAGAGAGTGTCAAACTTGGAGGAAAAAGCTGATATTGTTTCTTACCAACCGAATCAGACGGTAGATCTCAGCTTTATTTCTCCAGAAGCAGAGCAGGTATGCCATGGCACAGACACAGCAGCAGGCATTGTGCTCAGGACAAATACTTGGGATGCTCATGGTGTGACGTGAACATCAAACAGGCTGATGGAAGCAAAAGGTCAGGTTAGAGAATTTTTTTGTTGGTTGTCTTCAATAATGAATCACCAGTGTGGTCTGTACCCCATGACACACACCTTGACTGCTACGTGTTGGGTGCAGGCTGGGCGCTGGGCTGTGCAGACTGCAGGCTGGGAAACGCTGGGGCTAATACGGCCTCAGGGCTGTGCTCAGTACCTGCTGCTCTGGCTTCCTCTGAAAAAATCACTCCAGATAATGCATCTTTATTTGTTTTGGAGGAATTAAATTTAAATTCCCAAAGAAATTCAATGAAGCTACATAATAGACAGCACAAAGCCCACGAGTCCAAGCTCTGCATGCCTTCAGACCAGAACAAAATCCATCTTTTCAAAACTCAGGTATTACAAACTGAGAGAAAGTTTTTGTGAGAAAGATGCCTGGGCTAGAGCCAGGTCTTGAAACAACCAGGAGGCAGCCTGACCTGTTGTTCCTAAATAAGGATTTAGAAAACAGAGTTTCTAACCAAGAAAGCTCCGAGACCCAGAACATTTGTGTGCGAGATACAAAGTTAGGATCTTAAATTCCTTTTCAAGAACAGCAGCAGGAAGAGCACAAAATAAAAACAGTCACTGTTATTTTTCTTGTTGTCATTATACGGTTACAAGTGAAAGCAGAATGGGCCTTTTTGCATCAGAGGATATAATACAGTCTGTAGGTGTTGTGGGAAGAAAGAGAAAAGAATAAGCAGAAGGGGAGGCGGGGAGAACGAGTGGAAAGTTACAAAAAACTGCAAAGTTGAAATCATTTTGGGCAGTACAGTTATGAAGAATCTGAAAAACCGTGAAGACTGGGAATGCTGGGTTTGAGCTGCTGTGTGTGGTGGCATCCATGTGGTTTCCTTGGTAATACGGAGGGAGCCTGCCCATGGGGCTGTCCCGGAGTGGGCATCCGCACAGAGCCTGGCCAGGCACCATGAGCTTGGGTTGAACTTCTGACTGCTGGCAGGTGTGATGAAGAGGACGGGAGCCCCTGTTTGGTGCCTTCAGTCCAAGCTCCAGGAGCTTCAGACCAACTGGATCTAGCATAGGGTTTCCAATGCAGCAACCAAGCCAAGGGCAAAGGCGAGGGCTTCTTCCCCTCTGGGGCAAAATTTCTTGAACTCAGAGGTTCTAATGCCACCCACGCTGCCAGGTGGGACAAACCCTGCTGCCCCCGCAATGCTCCTCAGCAGGGATGTCTGCACTGGTGACACTGGTCAGAAGGATGAGCATTGTCCCCACAGCAAACGATGCATCTTGTCCGTCAGGCAGGGCAGGGTCGTGGCTGCTCACCTACGCAGCCAGCGTTCGTCATTAGGGCAGCAGCAGAGATAAAAGCCGGAGTAAAACCACAAAAGTGCAGAGTGTAGCTGAGCCGCGGGGCAGAAGGGAAAAGCACCACGCAAGAAATTGATTCCATTAAAAAGTAATCTCAAATTTAATAAAAGTTATGATTTGATTATAGCCGTAGAACCGGAGGGCAGGGAAGGGAGAGGGGGGGGAGCAGCTCTCTGGTCTGGCTGAGCCTCTAGCACGGCTCTCACAGCGTGTCCAGGTGCACAGCCTGCCAGACTACTGCCTGCTCTTTTTACAAGCATCCCTGCTCCCACCTCCATCCCTCTCAGACCAGCAGCAGGGCTCCCTGCACCAAGGTCCTGTCCTCACTGCAGGGTGATGCAGCTGGGCAGGACAGAGAGCATCATTGGGGGCTCTGCCAGATAAAGTCAGCGTTTATGAAATCAATGCCTCAACACACTTGGATGAAGGCAGAGAAGCCCTTAGCCACCCCAGAAGATGCTCTTGCTTTTCTGAAGCCTGCAGGCACCACTTCTCTCTGTAAACCTGCCTGCACCACTCCAACCTGGCTTCTGCAAGGCAGCTGCAGCCCCTGCCTTCACCTGCAGATGGGTCCCACCTTCCCTCTGTGTGACAGGACTGTCACAGGGCCAGGCAGGCTCGGTGGCTTGGGGCAGGACAAATACCCCAGGGCTCTGCCCACACCGGGACCAGGGGATGCTGTGCTGACCCAGGTGGCTGCTGGTAGAGCCCAAATTCTGGGGAGGAGCTGATGAGGCGGATACTGTGAGTGCCCTCAGCTGGGACACATCTGCAGCCTTTAAAAGTGGTCCTTGCCCCTGAGAGCTGCTTGGTCTGAAAGAATCCCTTTTTCTGGTCCAGGGGAGAGCAAACTGGGGTCACAGTGTGTCCTGTCCTGCCCTGTCCAGCTGAAGCCCCTGGGGGCATGGCTGGGGGGGATGTGTTGGGGTAACAAGATCAAGAGGAGGACCGTGTGGGGCATAGGGACAGGTCTGTACCAGCCTGGTGTTGATCCAGACCCTGCATTGCTTCAGGGGACACAAATGGTTCCCCTCATTTTTTCTTGGGGTGGAATAGGCATGGCCTGGGGGGAAAAGGGGACCAGGGAGGGGAGATGCTGCATTGCTTTTTTGTGACAAGGTTAGTGTGGAGCAAAACTGGTGGTGAAGGAAAACAGAGAGGAACTTGCTTGTTCCTGGAGAGATTTTTCTTCAATTAGATACCAAAGATTCCCGATTCTGCTGTGCAAAATAAATAAATACAGATTGGGTTTTTTGTGTTAGAGTAATGCAAAAGCCCAACCCCTGTCCTGTCAAAAAGGAATAACTTGGTCTGTGAGTCAATGTCTGCTCTGAAATTGCTGGCTGCCCCCTCTCCAATTCCTCTGTTTATCTTTATAAGGTTGGCAGCTGGATGGCTGCCAGAGTTTTGACAGTAAATGTATATGAATGATATATGTACATATATAATATTGTTACATGTTATAAGTAAAAATGTTTCTTTAAGTGTAGGTGACAGGGGCTGTTAGTGCACACGTATATGCATTCATATATAAAAAAAAGGGAAGAGAGAATAATTAATGCAACACCAATTACCTGGATTTTACCTTTTAAGCTGCGCTATTATATTATTTGGAAGTACGTGGTCAGAAATAAAGAACAAAAGAAGAAAATTAAAATGTGTTAGGACTAAAAAATATCTGATATTAGGAATTAAAAGGAATGTAATGCTTGTATAATGCCCACTACTGAGCGGGTATGAAAAAATTGATGGTAGTGTTACTGAAAAGTCTAATGTTCCCAAAATATTTCTGCATGGTAATTAAAAAAAACCAGGACAGCATGTTGCAAGTTTACACAGCTAATGAGATATTTTTCATTCATTACTGTAACTATGGTGGTTATTAAATCGTATTATTGAGTCAAATGCATTTAAATTAGAGATGCTGTGCAATGGGCTTCCAAGTGTTTTAGAGAAACTCCTGGGAACTTGTGGCTTAATAATATGTACTGTGATAATGTGAAATACTGAGAAAGCTTCAGAGGGTGGGGAAAAGGGAATACCGGGTCAAAACAAAGAACAGAACAAAATCACTGAAGTTATTTTGCTGAACATCGATCCTGCATAACATAGCAGGATAACTGGTAAAAGATACAGCTAATAATTAATTGTGAGTACAGCATGATTATAACAGTTCATTGTGGCCACTCAGCAGGCTTTTCTGGTAAACAATCGTAAATCCGTGAGGATAACTGCTGGAGTGATTTTCTTGGGTACCTCTCCCAATTGTGTGCGGTGTTGCATAGCTGGGGAAACAGGAGGATGGAGGACTGCATGGGGCCACTGTGAGCTCAGGCGACTCTGAAATAGAAATTAAATCCTGGGGTTCAGAGGAACATCCTGGAGCTTCGGAAGCCACAGATAATCCTCCAACATACTTTAATGTACTTAACTCCAAGTCTAAAATACCAAATACCACAAAAAGCAGTGTGTCAGAGGTAGAAAGCAGGAGAGACTGTGAATGCTGTCAGTGTCATGGGCTCCTGCAGCAACAAGGTATTTGCCCAATGAAAATGTCCAGGTGGCCTTTGATAGTGTAATGCCAGCTTACGGAAGAAGGTGAAAAATGTAAAGGCATCGCCATGATCCTTGACTTAAGGAAAACTTCCTTGATCCCAAATGTGGTCACCAGGCTGCTGTGGTTTTGTGTGGGGGGGTTTGTCTGGCAGCAGGGAGGGGCCACAGCAATGGCTTCTGTCAGCAGCTGCTGAAGGTTTCCCTGGGCTCCAGCTCTGCTGGCAATAAGGGAGGGGCTGCAGTGGGGGCTCCTGT